>NC_056750.1:130097004-130284504 GCF_019279795.1 Protopterus annectens
TGCTCATTACGACTCCAATTACACTGCTTCCGCATTTCCTCATATTCTCCGCATCACCTTCCTGTATCCGTTGTTGTTGGCCAGGCGGCCATCACATGACTGGGTTAGGGAGCGTAGTCATCCTCGTGCACATGCATCTCTGCGGCGCATTGTGTGCTCTCAGCGCCTATTTCCCACACGCCGGTCCTGCTGCTGTGATGTGCATTGCAGCCCATGTTTGCTGGGCTCCAATGTGCTTCCTCCTACAGTGGCACACCCTCTGCGGTTGACATGTATTCCCTCTGGGCCACTCCTCGGTGTATTACCGCTGTGCCGTTTTGTGCAGCCTTACCGGCGGGGGTTTACTGCGATTCAGTATTATCTGCCTCATTTGCATGGCATTGACTACTAATACATAGTTACGGGCGAACACTGCCGCCACTCCTTGGCAACCCTTGCGCTGTGGTTGTGGCTTTCCATGCATACTATGGTGTATTGTGGCTGTGAAGCTGATGTGTATTATACTGCTCTTTTATGACATTGTCATATTATTTCATTGTTTCGCACCTTCATGGACATGTCCTGGGGTTCTGCTGTGGTTTCTGCGGACATACCATTTATGTCATTATTTACATTTTGTGCATGTTTTCTTTTGACATTCTCGGTCTCTTTCGCCATTGGCATATTGCAACAGTATGATACCTGACGTTGACAGCCTTCCGTTACTCCTATGTCATGTTTGGATATATGTAAACCGTTTTTGGTTTTACATTGCCGTGCCTTATGCTACGCCTGCCGCCGTGGATCGCTATATGCCTTCATTTGCATGGTGCAACACCGCACATGGGGTGTTTAACATACCTACGCCGGAGGCGGCGCAACTCAGGCGCACGCCGGTAGTGCACGTGGAATTGGATCGTACCTGAATCGCTCGGCGGCCATATCTGGCATTGTGGCGCCTACGCTATGCGTGCGCCTGGCGCAAGGTTCATGAATCCCGGGGTTTGTATATTTTTACTGTTGAATAAGTTATTGTTTCTGTAACCCTGTCTGGGCCTGTAATTTGTCATTGATGAGTATCCTACCCCATTAAAATAACAAAAATAATAGAGTAAACAAGATTAAAATCTTGCAGGTCATGGAATGTTTTGATTTCTTGATTATACCATTTAGCTGAATATTAAGCTGAATATTTTCTCATGTTTTTGCTCAATATTATGAACATTTCTTTAATAAATAATCCATTCACCCATGGGGAACACTGATTGTAATATACTTCTGAGTCCACAACAAAATTTCCTAATGACTGTTAGAAAATAAAGTTGCTCCAAACAAGACTTCTCTTCATATCTGTGTTGAGGTTGCGTAGATGTTGCGTGTAATCATTCATGTCAGATACCACTGTCATCCAGTCAGATGGATGTTTGACAGCAGATTTAAAAACATAATTAATATTATGGTACCTACACACAGACCAGTAATATCCAAGCCAATTCAACCATATTAATTGCTGACATAAATAATCCTTTGTAGAAACTTTATTGAAGTTCTCTTTTCACACAAATGTCAATCTTTGGAGTTTTGTCATATAAGCTGGTGATGTCAGTATACATTTTACAATGCAAACCACAAATTATTTTAGAAACAAGTCTACATATACTGTATTTTTACCAATGGGGGGAATATTGAAGGTGTTTAATGAGTGTATGCTAACACAGAGATTATCAGACTGAAGGTGCAAGGTAAGACTCAATAATTTGGGAGGTCATCCGCAATAAAGCTTCTTAAGTATTTGATATGATTTATCAGTCATATGAGCTCAAATTTCCTTTGGATTTCAGTTCCATAGCCACTGAATCAAAGGGATTGTCCATAGTATTAGGAGTTACATTAAGGTCTGAGGACACTTAAATTTTCAGCATTCTGTTACTGGAATAAACATAAAAAAATTAGAAGAAAATTATCAAACAGTTTTATTTTTTGCTTCTACCTTTTTATAGCACTGTCATTAATGCTCTGAGAGTTATATGGTTTACAGAATTTTACACTAATATTCCAGGGCAGTATAGTGGTGCAGCAGTTAGTGTTGTCACCTCACAGCAAAAGGTTCTCCAGTTCAATTCTCAGCTTGGGTGCCTTCTGTGCAGAGTGTGAATGTCCTACCTGTATTTGTGTGGGTTTCCTCTGAGTGCTCTGGTTTCCTTCCACATTCCAAAGACATGCATCTGGAGAATTACTCCCTGTGCCTCTGCTGAAAATGGGTTCTGTCTCAGTCAGAGTTTCCTGGTAAACAAATATTAAATAAATAAAAACTTTTAACAAAATTAGGTTTGGTATAGATTTCTGTGATTCCCTTTAAGCCACATATATGCCAAAGCTGTCTTCTGCTTTTTTCTTCTTTTTTTTTTTAATCTGAAGATCAAAAGCTTCTGTGCTGAATTAACATGGTGTAATCAACCAGGTATCAAGGTCTTATTTTTCAATATTCTTCCTAGTCAAATAAGTAGAAGTGAAGAGTCTGTGGTGTTTTCAAAACACCTTTATTGTTCTTTCTAGTGATGTGTTTTCATCAAAATGACATCTTCAGATCTTCAGAGTTATCTATTAAATCTCAGTTCTCTCATTTTATACAGTATGGAACAGTGACCAAGGTAGGGGAAAGACACATCAGCAGACACTAATATTGAAATTCCTGTTAAAAAATGGTTAGGTGGAGCCAGTCATGTGGCTTAACGAGACAAGAATGCTATAGGGTGGTGTACCATACTTACTCCCTGGTGGAGATTAGAAAACTGTGGCTGGGGTGGGAGGCACAGCAGCTATTTAGTAGGCAAATTTCTGTTAGAGGATTGGTTGCAGAGAGCCAGTCACATTGTTGTGCATATTCAAATTTCCCTGAATGCCCTGGATTGGTCAACAGGGTATGTGAAGAGACAGGCTTAGAAAAGCTATCCTTCAAATGGTTCTGGTTACTGTGATAGTCAGTTAACCCATGTCTGAGTTTGTCTCACTTCTTTTACAGAAATATTTGTAATATCACACATTAGCCATGAGACATGCAAATAAGTTTGGGTTGAGCACACTTCCGTTGTCATTGAAGAAATCACAAAAATGAATGTACAAGTCAATTTTACACAGAAAAGCACATGTGCCTAAACGCTTTTCTCCAATGAAGGAACACTGTCTAATGCAACACTTACAGGGTTCTGAGATTTAGGGATATATAGATTCATGTACAACATTGTAGACCACAACTTACCACATTGGAATATCATTTCCCATGTGGTGTTAACATTTAGTATACAGAGTTCAGAAGTTCCGAGCTCTTTTTTGTCATGGGTTTGATTGCAAGGTAGTGTAACTCAGCAGTTTTTAACTTTTTAATTGCCACCAAGGCATTGTGTAGTAGATAAATAGTTATATA
Source organism: Protopterus annectens (assembly GCF_019279795.1). Lineage (NCBI taxonomy): Eukaryota > Metazoa > Chordata > Ceratodontiformes > Protopteridae > Protopterus > Protopterus annectens. Next base: position 130,100,408 of record NC_056750.1, read on the forward strand.
AGGGCAACCTTGAACAATAGCAACATCATAAGCATGGAAATTTTTGGTTTACTATCATGTACTCGACTGACAGGAGATCAAGTCTTCCTGTTTAAGTTCCGCATTGTGAACACTGTAATGTCAAAAACTGACATTACCAAGTGTTGAACCTTTCCCCTTTCTGGACCCATATAACACTTTTTCCTGGGTTCTGAGCAGTAGAGAGTTTTGAAGTTCAGTGTTTGTGCTGGGTATACTAGAATTCAGCATTTCCATTTCCACTTAATGGTTTTGAGCATGTGCAGACTTTACTGTCTTTGAGTCGAGTTCATGGTAGTTAATCAAAATTTTCATGTCGTATTTGACACTGTTCACATTATGAATGCTATCACTTGTCAGACTACAAACCCAAAGGTGGCAATATATAATTTGAAATTTAAATGAGGCATCAACATTGACCAGCATTTGCTGGAGTCACAGTGGAGCATGTTTAAATTTACTGATCAGCAAACATGACCAAGTGTTACTGAAGAATTAATATATATAGCTAATTCTAGCCCATTTCTGTGCTTTCTGTCATGCAGTTGCATTTTTCTAGCTTGTCTGTCACTGCACACAGGGTGGTGCACACAAGACCTGAAATGGGCACCAATTCCGTGCCATTTTTCAGAGATCTTTGAGAAGACATGGCAGGCAAAGGTGAGGGTAGTCCTCCATTTAGAGCACAGAGGTGGCATCAGGAGTAGTTCAAGATTTTTGTTGGATTCCTTGTTAAATGTTACAGCTGAAGGCTTCTGCAGGGTGACTATACATGGTAACAGTACAAGGCTGAGGCTTGTAATACCTAAGCTAGGGCTGTCACTACTGCAATTGGCATCCCACACACAACTGATCAATACCTTCACCATTATACTGACTTGAAAAGGTGAAAACAGGACCTTCTTCACTGATGGGAGGGCTATTTTCAAACCCACAACATATATCTCAGTTGTATAGCTATAGCGGCCCATAAGCATGCAGTATAATAACCATGATTTGGCAACAAACACAGGTGTACATAAAATGTTTTCTGCTTTTTGTCTCTTATGTGCATCTTTTGCAAAATTTGAAAGAAAGAGGGAGGTGCATCAAGATAGACTGCAACGCATCAAAGAGACACAAGAGTAAGTATGGATTCTGGTATGAGTGTATGACATTTAAAAATAGTATCGGTTGTAAAAAATACTTATCAAATTTCTGGACAGCAGTCCATGAATGTTTGGCAGGAGTAATACGTGAGTATACATACTATACATATGCAGATTGTACATACATAGAAAAACAGCTCTTATAACAGTGTGTTAATCAATGGTTCACTAAACACAGATGTCTGTGGGTACAAATATGAGAGGAAGCATTTAGTCAGTATTTCTTAGTATGTATTATTCTGCAATCAGTAACTTAGAAAAACATTTAACTGAGTTTGCATGTAATTTCTCAAAACGTAATGCATAACCCAGTTTTCCTCTAGTCATACTTTTTTGTATTTTGTGTATCATATTAAGGACATTCGGCTTTAATATAATAGAAATATTTGGACTCACATCCATATGTGGATGTGTCAGTAAATATTTCTGTGGGAATTTGCATTGATTGGGATTTAATACAATTACATGACCTTTATGATAATTTTTTGTGTTGTATCACCCCTCACTCTCTCTTTCTCTCTCTCTCCTTTTATTTTGGATATGTGGATTGTCATTCATCCTGCAACAAACCACCAGCACTGGGAGCCAGAATAGACACAAAGGATGGGACCACTATCCCTCAACAGGTGGCTTCATTGGTACCACCACAGGCAGCACAGACACCCAGCACTTCTGGGTCACAACCTGACAGTGTTGCTTTCACAACCCCTCTTTTACATGCACCACTTACATCAGTTAGCTCCTCTCCAAGGGGATGGTGCACAGGTAGCCACCAGGAGTAATTACAGTGGAGGTGGTGACTATGTTATACTACAGGAGTTTACAGGGCTGATGAAGGAGGTAATTGAAAGGGGCCTCAGTGCCCTTATGCGCTGGATGGAAAAAAATCCCAGAGCAAATAGCAAAATCACTGCTCCATCCAGCAATGCCCCAAGTGCTTGTGACAGGAGACAGTAGTGATAGCTGAGGTGAGGACTAGATTCCTGCTATATTCATGCTAAATGAGGATGCACCTCCAAAGTCCCATACCAATCCCCAATCATAGTGTCTCACAACCTTTTGTGTCATTCACCATCCCTGTCTGTCTTTTATGTCCAGCATGTATGCTCCTGCTACCTAACCTATTATTCCTAAACACCTTCAACATCATTCCTCTCTATTAAAAAATGAAAAGGGCACACATCCCTTAAAAAATAGACCCTATCTGTAGCTTTCCCCTTTGCATGCTCATATGTGTGACACACTTGATTGGATCCAGATGGTCACAAAACATTATTACATTGTAATCACACATCCTTTATGATGCGACTATCTAAATTTGTCATGTTATGTATAGTAATACATTGCTAATTTGTAACAAAGTTGATAGCTATGGTGGTCTCCCTTCCCCATCCTGATATTCCTTAGTAACTCCCCCATTGTCCTAGCCTAAATGGCTGATAATGCCACATTGTTGCAGCATACACCTCCAGAGCCAATCGAGCTGGCTCATAGTCATATAGGGCCATGTGAATGGTAATGAAACGGGCTCAGACAGCAATATCCTATTACTTGTCTGTCTCTCCCCAAATATCATAAAACACTGTTCAAATCTGTCAATGCACATACTAGTTTCTTCTTTATTTTTATAATTATTGAAGTTATGGATTTCATTAAAAAACTCTTGTATCAAGTTTACATAATAGATTTTTGCACAGAGGGTATGCAGACAACATGATTAAAAAAGCTATAGAGCAAGAAAGCATGAATAAGGATAGAGACCAACATCAGAGCAATCAAGGTTGGTCTGTCTCCATGACACTAGTATTGTTTTCTTTGGATAGTGAAGCTATTAAGAACGTAATACAAAACAATTATGGAATACTGGGTGTAAGTGAAGATGTTAGTAAGGTAGTGGGAGATAAACCAGTTTTCATTAATAAAAAGGGCTGTAATATCAAATCACTGTTGGAAAAAGGAAGAGAGAAGTGTGAATATGAAAAGAGGGATACTCTTAATTGTTACAGATGTTGTATGTGTTGGTACATGTCAGAAAGTCCATATTTTATTAATATCAGCACTGAGAGAATTTATTTGGTACCAGTTTTTTTTTACTTGTGCTTCAAAGTATGTAGTTTATTTAGCTAAGTGTTCCACTTGTGAGTAATTTTATATCAGAAAAACAACAGAGAATTAAGGAAATGTGTATATGAACACCAGTGTGCAGTCAAGATAAAAAAATATGGTAATGTTTTAGGTAAACATTCAGTCAAACATAAGAATAAAAAAAATATTTTCCATAATTATGTTCCTAGTGATTTTAATCATAACAGAGAGGGTGAGTTGGAATTTAAGGAGTTAAAATGGCAGTAGAGTGTTAATAAATGCAAATAGATTCATTCATAGGTTTTTCACGTTCATGTCATTTAGAGGTGTACAACTTAAGTAGAGTATTTAAATAATCAGTATTATTAAATCAAATTGTTCTGAAGAAGAAGAACCTAGAGGTTGAAAGCACTTAACTATTAAAATATTTTAGTATTCAGCATCCCTTTTCCCAGTGGTGTTTTTTTATAGTTTTTACAGCAAAAACACTTGACAGCCATTTTTCTAAACCAAATAAAACACTCCGACATTTAAAATAGACATAACATGAGAAACAGTAAGTTTCTCTTCCATTAAAATTTGCATTTAATGAAAATGTATATGGCAGCCCATTAAACTACAAGAAACATGCTGAGATTCACAGATAGCATATAATGAAGCAGTAATTGATAGCTATTATAAAGGGTGCAGGAATTCAAGAAGCTAATGTGTAATGCATTTATTGACAGCCCAGTGAACCAAGAGTCCCATTTCAAGGGCAGCCAATGAACACTGCTGAAGTGAGTTGGTGAGTGTGATATGATAGGCAAATGAAGACTGACTAAACCCTGCACTACAAGAAGCTACTCAATAGCTCATAGCCTTACTCATCTGCACTAGTTAATAAACAAAGTATGGCAGCCCAGCACAGTGTATTTCACAACATGTTCCTCTAAAAAACAAACTAAATTAAAAAAATGAATTAATAGTTAAAATACACTAACATTAAACTCATAGACTTCATGCTGCCCAGTTTATTCAAAGAAAAAAATACACACCCCAGGATTCAATAAACTCTGTGTAGGCTCCATGTAGAGCCAAAATGGAGTGTATCCTTGTACATGGCCGCAAAGTGCTGTCGGTAACACATACCGCATATTCATTATGTGCAGCATGCCTAAGCGAGGTTATGCAGCACACCTCAGTAACATTGGCCATGAAACTTTGCAGAACAGCCTAATGAATCTGTGTATGCATTGATGGTCCACCCATATCACACACCAGCAAAAGAGTATGCTGAATGACTATCTGAAATCCACAAATCTTCTCCCACCATATGTCCTCTTATTTTTTTTAGTCTTCCTGCATGTTTGCACGCATTGGCACTTGCAGATGCTTATCGGGTTTTTGCAGCAGGACTTCCCATGTATCAGACATGATCCATACATCTAAAAATAAAAACAGGATGCTCTCAATAAATGTGAGTGGACAATTCTGTGCCACACAGAAGCCAGGTAAGCAGAGCTGCACTATGCTAACACATTGGAAGGTATTAAAAATAGTAAAACAACTTTGATGATGTCACTCCCCTCATGGCAACATGGGTTAAGTGTTGGACTACAGTGCAGATGGTCCTGGGCTCTAATCGAGGGAATGCATATATTTATATGATGGTTTGTCATTGCAGCATATCCAAATAAATTGGTAATGTAAGGAAATGTCCGTGAAGTTGTCTTGCTGATGGATTTTGCAAATATTTAAGAAAAGGTTGCACACAGCTTACTGTCACAGAAATATTGGTGGTTTTATACATATATTTTTACACTATAGGATTTGCACAATAGTAAGTGGTGCACACCATTTTCAAATGTATCAACCTGTACACAGTGCGCACTTTCAGTAAGCACAAGTGGTGGTAAACCATGGTATTTAAAGGGGAAATGCTGGGAAGTGCACTTTATACATTGAGGTTCAATTTGTGCAGCAATGATTGGAGCAGGTGAAGGTATGAGCATTAGAGCACAGCGCTGGGGTGTCCAGGAGTCCAAGGTTTTATTCGGCCCCTGGTTAGGGATCATGGCTCACACATGCTGTAGGTGACACCCATTACAAAGAGGAATCCTGGGATAGTTTGGCCAGGGCACTTATCAGTGAGACTGGTATCCCCCACACCAGTGAACAGTGTCATCACCACTATGATGACCTCTACAGGAGAAAGAGGTATACCCTTGATCAGTGAATCAGGGATTGCCTGACAGGGAACATCCCGGTGATGTGTAATTCTGATTTACATGTATTACCTGAATGTACTCAAGATGGCAATGTTAAACACAGGTGTTCATAATTGCTTTTCCTTTTTCCTCTTCTCCACAGCTGTAGAAGAGAGGGCATCAAATGTGAGGTCCCACACTAAGTGACTGGAGACAAGCATGTGGTAAGAAAGAATAATTATATAAAGCACTCTTATTGCAGCCTTAACAGTTATAGATGGACTGTTAGCTATATCATGCTTTGTTATGATTTTGGAAATGCATATCTGTACAATACCTTTCAATGCTACTTCTGCTTCTAAATCTGCTGAAAATCCAGATTTAAGAATTACTGTTTTGCTCTGATCATTGTAGGGCTCATGGTTGTCTGACAAGTACTTAATGTAGATGTCAATAAATAAATTAGTGTCCAAATGTTCTGCTAACAGAAATCCTATGCAACTATGCATGCATGTAATAGCAACATTTGCAATATTTTCCTAATAATGGGTCCTGCTCTAAAGAAGTGAAGAGGTACGGTCTGCAATGCAAACTAACAGTTGCACATTCTCAGATAACAGTGACCATGAGTCTATAAAGTGCAAAATGAAAGAACATTTGCATTATGCTGTATTCCAATGGAAAAGTACACTATTACAGTAAACACTGCTTAAGGGTTCTAATACCACACTCCCCAAATATATAAATCATCTGATTACAATACTTTGTTAGTTTTATTAATAAAAATTACAGTGCTGTTATGTAATCATCGTTATACTATTTGAAATGCAGACCTCTACACCTGTGGCTTCAATGACATGCTGTCTTGTGTAATCACAGTACATATAGTCCAAGTAATAAAGGAATGTCATAGCAGTTGTTATTGTTTAAAGCAGACTGTAACAGAAGACAATCAAGTTATTTTTGAAAGCTTATACAATGTGTGAAGTTGCTAATGTTTCCTTTTTTCTCTCACCCCCACCCCATATTTTCTTTTTATTTATGTATTATTTATGTTTTAATGATGTATTATTATATTACTTCTTTAATCATATTTTACCTTATTATCTCACTTTTTATTATCTCTTATGTTTTATGTATTATTTTATTTTGTGTCTATGTTAGCTTTCATCATGTATCATTATGTTTGCATTAATATTATTTAACCTTTTTTATAATTGTTTTTTAAGTCTTCATCCATGTTCGCACAATGTACCATGGCACTTGTAGATGTTTATCAGGTTTGTGCAGTGGGACCACCCATGTATCAGACATGAACCAGAAATCTAAAAATAGAAACAGGATGCTTTCAATAAATATGAGTGTCCAATGATGATGGCAGACAAACCTGGTAAGCGGAGCTGCACTATGCTCATACATTGGAAGGCATAACAAATGGTAAAACAACCTTGATACTGTCACTACCCTTGTGGTGACATGGGTTAAGCGTTGATATTGAGGTTTGACTTGTGCAGCAATAGCTGGAGCAGGTGAAGGTGTGCATTTTAGAGCATGGCACTTGGGTGTCCAGGTGTCCAAGGCTTTTATTGGGCTCCTGGTTAGGGATCATGGCCTAAGCCTGTTGCAGGAGGACTATAATGGCACCCAATACAAAGCAGAAGCCTGGGATAGCTTAGCAAAGGCACTTACTAGTGTGATTGGTATCCTCTGCACTGGTGAGAAGTGTCATCACCACCACTATGAAGACCTCTGTAGTAGAATAAGGGATACCCTTGATCAGTGGATCAGGGATTGCCAGGCAGGGAACACCCTGGTGATGTGTAAGTATGATTTACATGTATTATCTGAAAATACTCAAGCTGACTATGTTAAACACTGGTATTCATAATTACTTTTTCTTTTCCCTTTTTCCACAGCTGCAGAAGAGAAGGTCTCAGATGTGAGGTCTCATGCTAGGCAACTGGAGAGGATGAGAGAAGCATGTGGTAAGTAAGAATAATTATATAAAGCACTCTTATTGCAGCCTTAGCATTTATGGAAGGATAAGTAGCTATATCATACTTTGTTATTATTTTGGAAATGCATATCTGTACAGTACCTTTCAATGCTACTTATATCTGCTTGTTAATCCAGATTTAATAATCATTGCTTTGCCCTCGTCATTGTAAGGTTTGAGGTTGTCTGGCAAGTACTTAATGTAGACATCAATAAATAAATGAGTGTTGAAAAGTTATGTTAACACAGATCCTATGCAACTCTCCATGTGTGTAGTATCAACATTTGCAATATGTTCCTAATTATGGGTCCTTGTACACCCAATATGTAATGATATGTCCAGATATATTGCTGTAAAAGGTGTAGAGGTGTGGTTGCAAAGCAACAGTTGCAAATTCTCAGATAACAGTGCTCATGAGTCTATAATGTGCAAAATGAGAGATAGTTTACATTATATTGCATTCCAATGGAAATTACAGTATTACAGTAGACAGTAATACATCCACAAGTAGAGATAGTGACTAGTAATACAAAAAACACTGGTAATGCCAAAGTAAAACCACCATGCCTTTATTAACGTAAAACCTTTTAACTGACTAGGCGCTGTCACCCGTGTAGAGCATCTTCAGAGTCAGTTTGTTACAACTCATCACAACCTTTAAATATACATTTCAATTAACACTGATATCAAAATACTAATCGGGTACAATGATTCTATTATGTATACTTTGTAATTTAACCCTTGGCTTATTGCTGTTAACTTATACAAGTTTTTTTGAAAACAGCAAGTATACAGTTATCAATAATGTATTTGCTTTACCTGTGAATTATTTCAACTCTTGAATTCTGGAAAAAACATTTAGAGATGTAAAAAAATATGTAAAAAATGTATATAAATAAAATATAAAATATATAAAAATATATAAATGTATAAATGTAAAAAGTCAGAAATTTCTATTATTTCTAATTTTGGACTGTTAAATGCATAAAGCCTTATGTTTTAGTATACATGCTGGGGATAAGGTGTCGTTAATGCCAGGTGCATTGCTTGCATCTAGTCATATTTGCCACAAGCATTCCCTGACTTCTAGAATGGTTTTGTAATCGCCACCAAAGTCTTTGGTGTACAATCTGTCAATAACAAAAAATATTTTTTTTTGTAATTGATACATTCCTTACTGTGGTCGAATAGGGAATTAGTTGATTTCCTGTTTTTTATGTCCCTGTTGTGTTCCATAATCCTTTGTCTCAACTTCCTTGTGTTCATTCCAATATAGAAAGCTGGACAGGATAGACAAGTTGCCACATATATAACCATGTTGGTGCTGCAATTGCAATAACCAGGGCTCTTCAAAGACCTCTTGTAATTGCCCACTTAAACATATGGGCAATCATTGATGTATTTACATGCTTTGCAATTGCCACATTTGGCCATCCTAGCTGGCCTTTGGCTAGTGGTTGTGGATATTTTCTCCAAATATTCTTTAATATTCAGACCCCTACTGTTGATGAATTTAGGGTGTTTACCCAGTGTGTCTTGCATGGGCGGCCACGGTGGTGCAGTGGTTAGCATTGCCGCCTCACAGCAAGAGGTTCTCCGGTTCGATGCTGGGGTGCCTTCTGTGCGGAGTCTGCATGTCCTCCCTGTGGTCGCGTGGGTTTCCTCCGGGTGCTCCGGTTTCCTCCCACATCCCAAAGACATGCTACAGGTGGATTGGACACTCTAAATTGGCTCTAGGTGTGCGTGTGAGTGTGCCTTCTGTGGAAGGTTGGGCGCCGGGCTGGCAACTCGACACCGTAAAACTCCACTGCCATTCAATGTGCGGACAAGGTGATCCGCTGTGGCGACCCCTGACCGGGAAAAAGCCGAAAGAAGAAGAAGAAGAAGAAGACCCAGTGTGTCTTGCATGTCTGTAGGAAGTACATTTTGCCATGTTGATTGGATAATGTCTTTAACCTTAATGGCTGTGGTGTTATTTTGTAAAACCATGCCTGTCTGGATGTCCTTGACTTTATGTCTATGAATATTACTGTTCTCTGTGTCACTTTGACTGTCTGACAAAATGGGTCTGAAATCTATGTCCCTTCTTCCAGTAATGTCCTGTTTCACCAAGGCTAGTAAATCCATAGGATAATCCCGTTCAACAAACAGGCCAACTAATACCTCCAGTTCTTCCAAGAATCTACTGTCTTCACTAAAAATACGTGATACCCTTATCATCTGGCCTTTTACCATGTTCTTCTTCACATAATAAGGATGGCAACTCTGATAGTGTAAAAATGTGTTGCTGTATGTCTTCTTCCTAAATAATTTTGATTGTACCTTCCCATCTTTAGTATATAACTGTAAATCCAAATAGTCAATGGTATTTCTGTCTGCCTTACTAGTGAATTTCAAAAAAGTTGTAGTGTTGTTAAGGTAACCTATAAAGTCGTCCAACTTGTCTCGGGTTCCATTCCAAAGGAACAATATGTCATCCAAAAATCTTAAATAAATGGTCATTTTGGATCTATACTTGGATGTCAGGACATATTGTTCCTCCCATTCGGCTAGTACTAAGTTGGCATAAATGGGCGCACATTTAGCGCCCATAGCAACTCCACTGGATTGTTTGTAAAATTCACCTTCAAAGCCGATGTAATTGTTTTCTAGAACAATCCACATCAAGTCAACCAGTAGGCTTCTCTTCACCTGATGTATGTAACTATGTTTAATTAAACTGCTGACAAACCAGTCTAGACCAGTGTCATGAGGTATCACTGAAAACAAGTTTACTATGTCAATAGTTACAAACCAAAATTCACCTAGTTTTAAGTCAGATAGAATCCTAAGACAATCCAGAAAATGCCAGGAATCCTGTAATATGTGTGGTATGTTGTTAAGAATATTCTTACTAGTAATGTCTATAAAAGCTGCTAATGGTTCTGTTTTTGATCCCCTGGCAACCACTATTGGTCTAAAAGGGGGATTAATGATGTCTTTATGAATTTTGGGGATACCGAATAGACTAGGCATAACTGGATGTTCCACTAACATGTAGTTGTACTCTTCATAGTTAATTATTCCTTCACAAAGCGATTCGTAAAGTTGGCAGTCAATTTTTGTGTATGACCTCTGAACTTCAAATTTAGAGACCTATTCATAGGTGTTAGAGTCATGTAGTATGCTCTGCATATTTCAAGAGTAGTTGGTGTTCATCATTATGACTACATCGTCCCATTTGTCCAGTTTCATGACCCTATGTTCCTTGTTGGATGAAAGTTCATTCAGGCAGAATTCTTCTGCAGATGTTAAATTCTTATTAGTTGGTAGCCTTTTGTCAATAAGTCTCCTAAGCTGAGTGGCACATAAACGTTCAAATACTGATATCAAAGGGTTGCTAGGTGGTATGAATAAAATACTTATTTTAATTGTAAATATCTGCGTCTCTCTACCAATGGTGTGTTTGTTCCCAAAAAACAATCTTAAATTCAATTGTCTAGTATATAACTTCAAGTTAATAAGTAATTTACTAATGTCATATTTGAAATTCGGTACAAACGAAAAACCTTTTTTCATTAAACTCATGTGACTGTCGGAAAGTTTTAAATCCGAATAATTGTAGATGTGAAATGATTTGTCACCAGAAATAGTAGGACCATCATTGCTATTAGTACTAATACTTTGATTCAAGGGAGTAATAGAAAAGTCGTAGAAAGAGTCTGTTAATAAGTCACTGTTGTCCAATAAACTGTCCTTGTTGATGGACATAGAATCTGATACCTTCGTCAATTGTAACTGTTTTGCCTATGGTGCCAGTTGTTGCTGTTGAAGTTGTTCCTCCTCTGTCTCCCACCCCTCCAGTTGCTTCCTGACTGGAAACCCTACCGTTGAGGTGTTCTCTGATCCAAATAATCCTGTGGCTGACCCCAATTTCTTAATCGGTCCGAGCGCCTCAGTGGGGGTGGGTTTTCTAAAAAAACTGCTCCTTCTTCTATGTTAGTTTGTATCGCTTCAACATCACCGACCTCTGTTTGAATTGTCTCCCTCCTTGCATCCATTTCTCTGTTACTTTCCCTTGTAATTGGTGTTGGATAGGCCCTCTTCTCTTTATATTCATTTGTATCTCTTAAAATTGTCTTTTGTTTTCTCTCCATACTGGTTTTTTCAAACTTATCAAGGGCGATCATAATCTTCTCAAACTTATTTTTGTTGCTTTCAAACAATAAGTCATTCATAATACTTTGTTTTAATGTTCATAGGTAGGTACTAGGCTATTGGCCCTAGGGCCTATACAAGCCTAGCCAAAAATGTACCCTGGCTTTCGCCACCCAAGAAAATTATTTTCCTGTGCCCCTGTCAAGCAGAACCACAGAAGTGATCCCCGGGTTGAATTTCCTATTACCCATACATTCATCAAGACTTTTTTTGAAGAATGCTAATGAGGAGCTCTGTTTGACATAGATAGGTAGACTGTTCCAGAGTATGGAAAGTCTCTGGGACGGGAATCTATCCCTCCAGCATGTTCTGTTTATTGTGGTGACAAGGTTTAGGTCCCTAGAGCGTGTAGCTCGGAGGGATTGGGATTTCTTTAAGTGGAGCATGTCCAACAGCTCTGGGTTTGACATAGCTTTGTATGTTAGGCAGAGATTGCCTCTGAGTAGGCGATATGCGACGGAGTAAAGCTGGAGGTATTTTTGCAGCCTTTCCAGTTGTTGTAGATGTCTTGTGAGGTACATACCAAAAGGGGTGTTGTACTCTATAATGGGTCTAATGAGTGATGAGTAGAAGGGAACAATGACCTCTTTTTTTCTGGCTGAGAAACCTTTTCTCATGAGGTATGCCATGTAGAAGGATTTCCTGACCACTTTTGAGATGTGATTATCAAAAGAGAGACTACTGTCCACCTGTGTCCTAAGGTTTCTTATCACACTTTCAGTGTTAAGCAGACTACCGCCTATGTGGTAGTTCATGGGTACAGAATTTTTACCAAAGGGGATGACAATGCACTTTTTGGCATTGAGCTTGAGACCATGTCTTTGACACCAGGTATCTGTCTCAGTGAGGCCCTTTTGTAGATGTCCACATTGTTAGGAGTTTCAATTATGGCTCCTAGTTTGCAGTCATCTGCAAATTTAGTTAGCCAAAGACCTTCTGTGTTAGCCTGTACTTCAGAGAAGTAGATACCAAACAGGAGAGGACCCAGGACTGAACCCTGTGGTACTCCACTTGTCACTGGTCTGAAGTCTGATTTGAAGTCTGCTACTTTCACAGTGTGGGTTCTTTCAGTAAGCTAGTTGGCAACCCATCTTGTGACATAGGTATTTATACCTAGTTTAGTGAGTTTATCTATAATTCCAGAGTGGGGGATGGTGTCGAATGCCTTGGAGAGATCTAGATAGGCTGTGTGAACCACCTTACCCTCATCTATGGCTTTGTTGACTACTTCAAAGAAGTCTATCAGGTTTAGGAGACACGATCTGCCTTTTACAAACCCAAACTGTGTGGGGTCTAGGGTTTGGAAATCTCCAATGTCTTTGTTTATGAGATCCATGATGATACGTTCCATGGCCTTGCAGACAAGGCTTGTCAGGCTAATGGGGCAGTAGTTCCCGGGGTCTTTTGTGGCTCCCCCTTTGTGGATTAGGATAACTGTCACGGTCCCCCATTCAATGGGCACAAAGCCTGAGGTGAGGCTATGATTGAACATGGTACTTAGGTGGGGTGCCAGTTCATTCTGTAGTTCATGTAGAAGGCAGCCTGGGATGTTGTCAGGTCCCATGGATGCTGTGTTCTTGACTTTGGAGAGTGAAGTTCTTACCTGTGCAGCCATGATTGCAGGAACTTTGCATTCTTCCGGTATAAAGATGGACTCTTTAGGGGGTGAGAGGGGGGTAAAGTTAGCACTGAACCTATCTGCCAGGATGTTGGCAATATCAGTTGGTTCTGTATATTTAGTGTCATTGTGCTGTAACTCAGAGCAGATCTGAGTGTTGCCATTGAGATTTCTGACATAGCTATAGAATGCTTTGTGGTTGTCTTTAGAATCAGTGGCTATTTTGTTTTCATAACTAGCTTTGGATTTTATGAGGGATCTCAGCTTCTTACTGAGGCTGACCAGGGAGTTCCTCCAATCATGGGATTTTACTCTTTTTTGCAACAGTTTCTTTCTTCTGTTGTAGAGTTTGTTTATGACAGAAGACCACCAGATTGGCTTCCTTTTTTTGGAGGATAGCATCTTGGTTCTTGTAGGGATAGCATGATCCATGCACTCGTGTAAGTGCTTATAAAGTGCATTTGTGTAGGATTCAGCAGTCGTACCTCTATTGTCCATCTGCATGGGTGTCATGAAGTTTGCCACTTCTGTCTTAAGAAGTGTGAAGTTGGCTTTGGAGAATTTTTTTACGGTTGTTTTACTAATGGGGGGTGGGAGTGGGATGTGGATGTCTAGGGTGATTAGTTTGTGGTCAGATCTGACCAACGAGGATCTGACCTCTGGTGTGGAACACCGGTCACCCATGTTGGTGATGACCAGGTCTAGGATATTGCTGCCTCTGGTGTGGGTGTGGATAAGTTGATCCAAAGCATCGGAACTGATGATTTCCAGAAAACGTTGAGCAAAAGAGTTGGTACATGAGTAGTTTTCCCAGTTAATGGTAGGGTAGTTGAAATCACCCATTATTAGAGTGTTGGATTGTACCTTAATATTTTCCAGTGTATCAAGAAAAGAGGAGTGGGAATCCTGGGGCATGGTGGGGGGTCTGTAGCAAGCTACAATCTGGATTGTGGTTTTGCCCAGAGTTAGTTGAACTTGGATAATCTCAGATGCATTATGCTGAGCAACTAGCTTGGAGGTGTGGATATCCTTAATGAATATGAACATGCCTCCACCTTTAGTGTTTCGGTCCGGGTTTGGTGGCCGAAAGGTGTGGTATGAATTATAGCCTGGTAATGCAGGGGTGCTCTCTGGAGCTTTGAACCAGGTCTCTGTCACTGTACAGATGTCAATGTTCTCCATTTTAAGGAGTGCCTCGAGTGAGTGCATTTTGAGGTTTAGACTTCTAGCATTGAGTAGCATTACCCTCAGATTTTGCTTGCTTGTACCTGTTATGGTGGTGAATTTGTCATTTGAATCTTGCCTAAAAAAGGCACTATAGGGGTGGCAAGAGCCTTTGCCAGTATCCGGAATCCCAAGGGTGACAGATGCAAGCCATCTCTGGCAAAGCAGTGTGGTCTGTCGATCATGTCATCCCAGGCAGACAGATACTGGATTCCCTTAGAATGACACCAGAAGCTTAGCCAATTGTTAAAGTCAATCATTTTGTCCTTGTACTGTGGTGTCATTCTGGGTGATGGCAGGATGCTACTAAGGGCTAGTGTCATACCGGCCTGGGCTACAAGATCAGAGAGCTCCTCCATGTCTCTTTTCATGTAGTCCAGGGAGGTATGTCTCAGGTCATTCACACCAACATGGATAATGACAGAGTCATATTTGTACTTGTTGTGGAGTGACCTGAGTGCGTGCATTATGTGGTGGATCCTGGCACCTGACAGGCAGCTGACCGTAACTTTTTCCTTGTTTAGCCTGGTGAGTGGAACATCAGTGTGCCTGACTATAGAGTCACCTACGACTAGAGTGTTGGGTACGTTATGCCTTATGGGCTGTAGTTGAGTGGCACACTGAGAATGTGGGCTATGTGTCATTTGGGTTGTGTTGAGGGATGGAGGTTGCTTGCATTTCTGCTTTGGAGGTCTCTGTTGTTTGGGCAGATTAGTACTGAGAGCCTCTGTGAATGTAGGTGTGCGTTTTGTGGTTCTGTGTGTGTGTTTTGGTGGTGTAGGTTTTGAGGGACTATGTGATGAGTGTGGTGTGGTGCAAGTGTTTACCTTCTCCTCTTGACTGTCTAGGCCAGTCTTTGGTAAAGAGAGCTTTGCTTCCAGTTTGGCTATATAAGTGCATCTCTCACAGGTCGTAGTGTTGGGTGGTAGGAGGAGAGGGTTGTCGGTGTACATGAGGCAATTGCTGCATTGTCCCAATATGCCCAGATTCATCAGGTAGACAGGAGAAAACACCGGGAGCTGACCTTTAGAAATACCTGAATAGGTGCTTATTTATTAAGTACTAAAAACTGATTTCCTCTAGACAAGTGAGGAAAGTTGAGTGCTGTAGTAATTTGTAACTTATTTAGTGCTTACAATGAGTTCTAAACAAGTGCTGAGATCAAAGAAACAGATGAGTGCTAAAACTAAAAAGCTGGCTAGTTGCAAGGGAAATTTTGAAAAACAGACTTTATGGTGCCAGGAATAGTTTAACCCCAGTTAATTGGGGGGGGGGGGCTTAGGAGCTCACAAACAGTCCTGGACACAGCAAATCTGTATCTGACCTGCCACAGGAAAGGGGGGAAGCAAGCTTAGAATTTTTTTTTTCAGTAAAGTGGAAATGGAGAAAGCTGGAACAGAAGTTAATTCAACGTTAAGAATCTGAGTGGGTTGGCCTTCAAAAATTCTCTATTAGATTGAGTGAACTAATGACACTAGACTGGGAGGAGTGTCACAGATCAACTATACAGTATGGGCGGGCAACTGCAAAGCCACCAAGTATAAGAACACACAACACTAGGGAGGGTGGGTGAGAAAATTACAGTTCCTAGCTGTAACCACTAAAGGAAAGTTTTAAACAGATCAAGGAGCAGACTCGAGAATGCTTTTAACAGACAAAAATGCACAGAAAAGTTCAGATAGAGCACTCACAAACAGAAAATACAACTCTCAGTATGAAAAAGCAGTTTACAGTTAAGTAATGTTAAAACAGTTTAAAACAGTACATAAACGCAGTGAAACAATAAAAAAGCTTTATAACAGTGCAAAAATATAGTAGATCAACTGTATAGCACAATTATAAGCATTTCAGAAGTGGAATTCAGTGAAATAAGTGTAAGAAATAACTTAGCCTGCTCTTGGAATCTTAAGGAATTTCCACTTATGCAATGCAATCCAGAGCCTGGCAATACAAGCAAAACATTTATAAGGCACAGGGTTTATATAGCAGTAAGAATGGAGGAGTTGGAAGATCAGATTACTGCTCAGCCCCTGCTATTACCCAATCACTCGTACTACAGAAGGTCAGGAGGCCTTGTTACTCTCAATAATAATGAAGACAATCAGCAGAAAATGGCTGCCAGAAACACAAACAAAACTTCCAGCCTACACAACAGGCCTTTATCAAGATTATGCCACCTGAGCAGAACTCAGAAAGCTCACTTTAAAAGCATAGAAAGAACACCCACAAAGAGAAAATCCAAGTCTCAGTATGAAAAAGCAGTTCACAATTTAGTAATTTAAATAAAAAAAGCAATTATAGTAATGCACACTATTACAGTTCCTAGCTGTAGCCACTGAATGAAAGTTTTAAACAGATCAAGAAGCAGACTCGAGAATGATTTTGACAGACAAAAATGCACAGAAAAGTTCAGATAGAGCACTCACAAACAGAAAATACAACTCTCAGTATGAAAAAGCAGTTTACAGTTAAGTAATGTTAAAACAGTTTAAAACAGTACATAAATGTAGTGAAAAAATAAGAAAAGCTTTATAACAGTGCAAAAATATAGTAGATCAACTGTATAGCACAATTATAAGCATTTCAGAAGTACAATTCAGTGAAATAAGTGTAAGAAATAACTTAGCCTGCTCTTGGAATCTTAAGGAATTTCCACTTATGCAATGCAATCCAGAGCCTGACAATACAAAGTTCATTCTTTAAATTGTTAAGCCTACTGGTGTTATCCCTTATTAATATTCTCATTAAATCAAAACCTGTTCTGTCGAATAATTCTAGCATTTTGTAATAAGCTTCTGAGTCGGCCTCAATTCCCATAGGAATTTTGAATATCCTAAGGCCTCTAGGTACTTGGTTCAGTTCAACAGAATGCTCCAAAAAAACATTGTGCATCTGCAATGATTTCTATTTCCTAGCTAGTTTTTCAAAGTTAAGTAAGTGGGAATTGTGTCCCTAAATCAGGGTTCTGTAACCTAGATGTTGTGTCACCCAGAACAGGGCATATTAAAAAATTCTCTATGTCAAAAAGTACCGTTTCAGTTCTGCTGTTTCTCTCTCCTCCTCCCGTTCTAACAATATTCCCATTGTTGTTTTCCACCCTTGGTAAATTGTTACTGTTCGCCCTCGGTGCGTTGGTATTATTCTGTCTTTCTGAGGAAGTCGCTGGTGGTGTGTACAAAGTGAATAGTTCAACCTGTGAATTGGTTGAACTATCATTCTTTATCATTACTTTTGTTTGCATGTAGTAAAGAAATGATTTGTCTAGATAAATCTAAATATTGGATCATAACTTGTTCCATTGCAAACGGTTATTTCCTTCTAGTGTAAAGTGTTTAAAGTTTAAGTGGTAATAACCCTTAACAACCACACTAGTTGTCAATTGCCCTGTGTTTCAATATGCAGGTAAAAAAGCTTTGATTTATATACTTAAAAAACACCTTTCCTCTAGCAAAAAGTAATATACATTACAGAACAAATTAATGAACTGTTGTAACCACTCAACCTAAAACAACAATATTTGAAAAATAATCATAATAATAACCTACGGCAACATCTTAATAAACCAAAAAATCCATCTCCTTAAATAATGCATCAACACTTAAAATCAATGAATGCCGCAATAAAGAATTGTGGTTTACCTTTACATGTGTGTATTGCACATGGGTGACTGACAATTGATCGAAAGACAGTTTGCAAGGTTTGCAAATGTCGAACGGAAGAAGGTTCGAATGTGCAATGAGCGAATGCACAGTGAGATTCGCTCATTGCACATTTGACATTCTGGGACAGATTGCACTATAGTGGGGAGTTGGAAATGGTTTCTTTCCCTGCTGTAGTGTGATCTCGGAGTTAGAATAATAAAGTAGGGGTGTGTGGGGGGTACAGTCCCCCACATGGCGGTGCATGGGGTCTGCCCCCCTGCATTACAATTTATCTAATTTTGTTGTCGACATTTCTGTTCGAAACTCAGCAAATCGGCTATTCGATTTGCTGCTTTTTAAACATTAACAACTGTCGCTGTTTCCAGTTTCGTTTTTTCGATGCGAATATACGAATACACGCACAAGTGTGATTCGAGATTATAAAGGTAAACCAGAATTGCACTATATAATATGTAAAAACGAAGTGTTTTCAAAATTCTTGTTTAAAAAAAGCACAAAGTATCTTTGAAAAGAATGTTGATTTCAACCCTAAACTATCACAAGATTCATCTGTTAAATCCCAACATTTAAATAGTCTCTATAATCTCTTAAGTATTAAATCAAGCAGTTTGTAATGTCGCTCCACCTATAAATCCTGTGTTAATCATAAATGTTTCAAGCCAGGTGTTTAAAGAGCTGAAAAACTAATCAAGTATTTAACGATTTGAGTAGTTAGAGATAATGAAACAAATCCCAAGCTAAATAAACAAAATAATGCAAAGTTTCCAAACAGCTGTTAGCTTTGGTAAAGAACACTGTCCAAATAAATATAATTTGTTCAATAAATGTCACCTTGTGAACAGCAGGCTGTGCCGCATTGTCCCCAAAAATGACAAGTTTCACCAAGAAAACAGTTCTTGTCTCCCAGAAGAAAAAAACTTTTAAACTGGACTGCTACAATGCTGGCTGACTCCACAAAGATGAAAAAAGTAGTTAAAGATAGTTCCACTCGAAAATGTCCTTTTTGTAGGGACCTGTTATGTCCAACTGTTTAAATCAGGCAAAACAACCAAGCCCAAAAAGTGAAAGCTCCTGCTTGTAACCGCAAATTCTTGAGGTCGCAACTGTGTAGTTGATTCTCGAGTGCTTCCTGAGTACCGTCTCATGGGTTTGCTGTTGGCCATTAAACAGTTAACTACTCCATTCTCCTCACCTCGTGTAGTTCAGTTCCAGAAATAAAATCTAGTTAATTGAGTCTTCACAATTAAACGCTTTGATATCAGTATTTGAATGTTTATGTGTCACTCAGATTAGGAGACTTATTGACAAAAGGCTACCAACTAATAAGAATTTAACATCTGCAGAAGAATTCTGTCTGAAGGAACTTTCATCCAACAAGGAACATAGGGTCATGAAACCGGCCAAAGGGGGCGGTGTAGTCATAATGACGAACACCGACTACTCTTGGAATATGCAGAGCATACTACATGACTCTAACACCTATGAATTGGTCTCTAAATTTGAAGTTCAGAGGGCATAAACAAAAATTGACTGGCAACTTTACGAATTGCTTTGTGAAGGAATAAT
This sequence comes from Protopterus annectens, assembly GCF_019279795.1. NCBI lineage: Eukaryota > Metazoa > Chordata > Ceratodontiformes > Protopteridae > Protopterus > Protopterus annectens. The sequence continues at coordinate 130,120,111 of NC_056750.1, forward strand.
TAATTATGAAGAGTACAACTACATGTTAGTGGAACATCCAGTTATGCCTAGTCTATTCAGTATCCCCAAAATTCATAAAGACATCATTAATCCCCCTTTTAGACCAATAGTGGCAGCCAGGGGATCAAAAACAGAACCATTAGCAGCTTTTATAGACATTTCTAGTAAGAATATTCTTGACAACATATCACACATATTAAAGGATTCCTGGCATTTTCTGGATTGTCTTAGGATTCTATCTGACTTAAACCTAGGTGAATTTTGGTTTGTAACTCTTGACATAGTAAACTTGTTTTCAGTGATACCTCATGACACTGGTCTAGACTGGTTTGCCAGCAGTTTAATTAAACATTGTCACATACATCAGGTGAAGAGAAGCCGACTGGTTGACTTGATGCGGATTGTTCTAGAAAACAAGTACATCGGCTTTGAAGGTGAATTTTACAAACAATCCTCTGGAGTTGCTATGGGTGCTAAATGTGCTCCCATTTATGCCAACTTAGTACTAGCCGAATGGGAGGAACAATATGTCCTGACATCCAAGTATAGATCCAAAATGACCATTTATTTAAGATTTTTGGATGATATATTGTTCCTTTGGAATGGAACCCCAGACAAGTTGGACGACTTTATAGGTTACCTTAATAACACTACAACTTTTTTGAAATTCACTAGTAAGGTGGACAGAAATACCATTGACTATTTGGATTTACAGTTATATACTAAAGATGGGAAGGTACAATCAAAATTATTTAGGAAGAAGACATACAGCAACACATTTTTGCACTATGAGAGTTGCCATCCTTATTATGTGAAGAAGAATGTGGTAAAAGTCCAGATGATAAGGGTATCACGTATAGTTAGTGAAGACAGTAGATTCTTGGAAGAACTGGGGGTATTAGTTGGCCTGTTTGTTGAACAGGATTATCCTATGGATTTATTAGCCTCAGTAAAACAGGACATTATTGGAAGAAGGGACATAGATTTCAGACCCATTTTGTCAGACAGTCAAAGGGACACAGAGAACAGTAATATTCCTAGACATAAAGTCAAGGACATCCAGACAGGCATGGTTTTACAACATAACACCACAGCCATTAAGGTTAAAGACATTATCCAATCAACATGGCAAAATGTACTTCCTACAGACATGCAAGACACACTGGGTAAACACCCTACATTCATCAACAGTAGGGGTCTGAATATTAAAGAACATTTGGAGAGAATATCCACACCCACTAGCCAAAGGCCAGCTAGGATGGCCAAATGTGGCAATTGCAAAGCATGTAAATACATCAATGATTGCCCATATGTTTAAGTGGGCAATTACAAGAGGTCTTTGAAGAGCCCTGGTTATTGCAATTGCAACACCAACATGGTTATATATGTAACAACTTGTCTATCCTGTCCAGCTTTCTATATTGGAATGACCACAAGGAAGTTGAGACAAAGGATTATGGAATACAACAGGGACATAAAAAACAGGAAATCAACTAATGCCCTATTCAACCACAGTAAGGAATGTATCAATTACAAAAAAAATTTATTTTTTGTTATAGACAGATTGTACACCAAAGACTTTGGTGGCGATTACAAAACCATTCTAGAGATCAGGGAATGCTTGTGGCAAATATGACTAGATGCAAGCAATGCACCTGGCATTAATGACACCTTATCCCTAGCATGTATACTAAAACATAAGGCTTCATGCATTTAACAGTTCGAAATTTGAAACAATAGAAATTTCTGACTTTTTACATTTATACATTTATATGTTTTTTATATATTTATGTTTTATTTATATACATTTTTTACATATTTTTTTACATCTCTAAATGTTTTTTCCAGAATTCAAGTGTTGAAATAATTCACAGGTAAAGCAAATACATTACTGACAATTGTATACTTGGTGTTTTCAAAAAAACTTGTATAAGTTAACAACAATAAGCCAAGGGTTAAATTACAAAGTATACATAATAGAATCATTGTACCCAATTAGTATTTTGATATCAGTGTTAATTGAAGTGTATATTTAAAGGTGGTGATGAATTGTAACAAACTGACTCTGAAGATGCCCTACACGGGTGAAAGTGCTTAGTCAATTAAAAGGTTTTACGTTAATAAAGGCATGGTGGTTTTACTTTGGCATTACCAGAGTTTTCTGTATTACAGTAGACAATGCTTGTGGCTTGTAATAACCACACTCCCCAAATATAAAAATCCTCTGATTACAATATTGTGTTAGCGTTTCATCAATAGAAATATAGTTTTGTTATGTAATCATCATTATAACATTTGAAGTGCAGACCTCCAGAACTGTGCCTGTAATGGCCTGCTGTCAAGTGTAAGCACTGTACATGTAGTCCAAGAAATACAGGGATGTATTAGTAGTTGTTATTGTTTAAAGTTGACTGCAACACAAGAAAATAAAGTTATGTTTGAAAGCTTGTATAATGTGTGAAGTTGCTAATGTTCTCCTTTTTTTCTCTCGCCCCAACCCATATTTTCTTTTTTTATTTATGTATTACTTACTTTCATTATTATTTAATTCTTATTATTATATTTCTTTTATGATACACTATTTTACTTTATTAGATTATTTTATTACCTCATGTTTTGCTTATGTGTTATTTTATTTTTCTGTTTATGTTAACTTTCATAATGTATCATTCTGTTTGCATTAATATTATTTAACCTTTTTTATACTGTTTGTTATGATTTTTCTTCTTTTCAAAAATCTTTGATTGGTTTTTGTTTCATGTTTATTTAATTTTGTTTTTTGTTTTTTCTTTATGCCATTTCTACAGCACAGCAGGGTAGGCAGATTCCTGGTGATCCGACTATATTCTCTCCACTGGCTGCAGTACCAAGGCCTAACACTTCTGGGCAGCCATCTGGTGGCACCCCCCCCCCCTGCTGCCCTGCCCTACCTGGATACTCAGGTAGATCTGCCCCAGGGGCCAGGTGTGTGGTCCCCTCTGGGAGCAGTGGCAGGGAGGGTGCTTACATCACCCAAGTGGAGTTGCCAGATATGGTGCTTAGGATTGTGCACCAGATTATGGGCACACACCTACGCTGGATGGAGAACATGCTATCCATCCTTGTATGGCAGACAGGCAATGGCAATGGTACAGAGGAGCTTATTCATTTATTTTGTATGAATTTTCCACTTGATTGGTATGCATTACACATAAACACTTAAATTGGAAGAAATATGTTGCTAGAAAACAACATTTCAAACTGTCAACACATATTTAAAGAAAAAAAATGAAAGAATTACATGATGCTATTTTCAAACTTGGTACCATCTGGACCATAAAATGTGAGGCAAGGTCTTGTTCTATTGAGATAAATCAGGACCACACCCCACATACCACTTAATGAAGCAACAGGTTTTTATATATGTTTATATATGTGTATTGAACAATATGGTACTGACTTTCATGTTTTGTGTTACCACTTCTTCCCATTTATGCACAGTGCACACCAGTCTTCATACAACACATAAGGCACAATAAATGTGGAAGATGTGACAGAGAATTCAGGGTGACTGTTTGAATACTTACATTGTAATAGGCCATAAAGCATTACATATGAAACAGCATGTGCTTCCCACCAATAGCAGTAATCTAAACATTGAGATGCATCTGAAATGGTGTGTCCTGCCTAGCATCACGTGCACACTTTAAAACAACTGCAGTGGTTTGTGAGATCATTACTGATGTGGGATCCTGTTACAAAAATGTATGAAAACAGTAAGTTCCAAAATGTGAAGTCCCACCTTGAGTTCAATTGTGTCAGCTGCAATCTCACAATAACATAAATAATGTATGCATGCCCTGGATTAGAACCCCAGACTATCTGTACTCCAGTCTAACATCCTACACTTGTATCCACATGTGTTTTACAGGTGTAAGTGAAGAAAACTACATAATAATGCTTTCCTATGTTGCTGAGCATGGCTTGACAAGTTAATGCATTGTTGCAGAGGTCCAATGGTACTGGGTATGAAATAGGGTACTGGCATAATTTTTACAAGTGTTTACTGTAGTTTTATATATATTCCCATATACTAATGCTACTTAATATTGCTATAATGCAATAATTCTTTAAAGAAAAGAAAAAGGGATGCTAGGACAGTGGTGAAATGGGGAGCATCAGGGGGTAAAAAACAAAGTGGCAGGAAGGTTGGAATGTGAAAGAAGGGTGTAGGGAAGAATTATAGCTGTCCATTTCTTCAACAGTAACAGCTGGGCACATGTACACATTTTAAGCTGGATTTGGACCATCACCTCCAGAGAGAGGGGTGACAACAACATAATTGTGTTGTGAAGCCAATTGGACCAAATTAAGTGTGTCAAATAGACACATCAGCAAAATGGAGAGCTATGTATGTAACAATATTTTTTGGGGACAGGTGCCCTTTTTATTTTTTTAAAGGAGAGAGTGAAATGTTGGGGGAGGGACATAGGCAAGTCTGGGGCAGGCAGGTCAGGAAGGTGCAGAAGCATTTGCAGACAGACAAGACATACATGAAAAGGACGGGGTCAGTGAAGGACACAAGTGGGGGGGGTGAACACCTTGGTAGGGGTGTGGGTGGAGGAATTGCAAGCCTATGGAAGTCATTTTTGATGGTGTGAATCAAGTCCCCACCCAATGGACTGTCATCACTATCAACTCACTGTCCTAGTGGCTACTTTGTCTGATGTCTGCATCTCCTTGTGCTGTTCATGATGACGATGGAGACCAGTGCCTCCACTCAGCATAGCTGTGCACCAAGTGTGTGATGCACAATTGTACGCACTAAACCTGGCAGTTCAGCTTAGGTGACAAGATCATGCCCCCTGCCTCTGTTCCCAGAGGGAGCCACAGGCCTATTGTCTGGGGGAGAACTACCTGAGGGTGTAGGCAGGGCAGGGGCTGCAGGGAGGGGGTGCTGCCAGGTTGCTGCCCAGAAGTGCTGGGCCTCCGTGCTGTAGCCAGTGGAGGGACTGTAGACATTCTAGGGAGAGCTCTCCTACCCTGCCATACTGTAGTAATATGAAATGAAAATAAAAATCCAGTAACTGAATAAACATAACACAGAATAATGTGCAAAGTAACATTTATATAAAAAATAATACAAAATAAATATTAGAATGGTAAATATGACTACAAATATAATAATGATATAATCAAACAAAATGAAAACAAAAAGAAGAGAAGGGGTGGGGTGAGAAAAAAAGAAGAGAACATTAGTAAAGGGGCAGATAATATACAAAGCTTTATACAAGTAATATACTATATTATGTTACATTTCACTTATAACAAGACCAAATGCTAATCAATACCTTTACTACATTGAATACTACTCTACTGTTAACACAGACACACTATACTGTAGATCAGATTGCATCCAGCAATCATTCATGCTTGCATATCTTGACCATGTGCATGTTGCATGTACAATGTTTACAGCTGACAGCAAGCCATCTGGGGCACAGGTATAGAGGCTGAACTTCCAGTGCTATCATTAAGAATACGTAACAGTACTCAGTGTTACTGTATACAGTCTAAAGCATTATTGTAAAGAGCTGGCCTTACATTTGTGGAGTGTGTTATCTGAAACACAAGCAGTGACCAATGTAATAGCATTGTACTTTCCATTTGGAATATGGCAGAATGTCAGCACTCTTTCCTTTTACACTGTTATAAATGCAGCTTCACTGTTATAATGATAACATTCTGCAGCATGCTGTTGGTGTCCTTGGTGTATATGTAATAATTTGCATTGCAATATGTATATCAGTTGAAACATGTCCTCTATAGTTTGGAAGTGTAGTTTTCTAAATGACAACTCCTATCTATTCTCTAATGTCTGACTGTTTTCATAAACATACTAATGCATGCCCATTATTCCATTACAATGTACAAATGCATACTCACAGTGATGCAGGCATTTAGCACAATAAGTTGAATTTACTCTTAATGGTAAAATACCAGTACTTTTTTGAACCATATATACCACTTGCATCTCTCATCTTTCTCAGTCTTCCCTCATAGGCTTGCACATTTAGTATTCTCTTCACATAAGCTGTGGAGGACATATAAACACATTAGGATCAGCAATCAGAAACAGATGCAGCTACTTCATCATTCAATCAGTGCCTATAAGTGATACTCACACATCTGTGAAGTGCCATCAGTCCTACATTCATCCATCCAACATTCGAGGGTTTCGCTCTTCCTCATCCTGAGGTCTTGATAGTGATTTTTACACTGTTTGCCAGTGCGGGGGATACCAGGAATAGTGTACAAATTCTGGGCCAAATTATTGCATCTGATTTGTAATCTGATCCATGATGGTGCTCCTGCAACAGCCAGTGGCCATAATCATTCACTAGGACTCCAACAAATATCCTACACACCCCACATTTGAGAATGAAATCTCAGTTCTTCACCCTAAGTGCTGATTTCCATCACGCAAACACAGGCAACATGTTTGTGAAGCTAATTAAGCACAATATGTGAAATAATAAAGATATCGCTATGAAAACTGCCTCATCCATCATGACAATAATTATTATATAGGAAATATTAGCTCAACCACTAACATTTATAATGTGAAGTGGGACACCATTAAAAAGGACAGGATTCTGCAGTATTACAACCCTGAACCTTAGCTATGACAGTTCTACAGTCACAGGTGTTCCCACAACAAGAATGTAGATATACATGTCTAGGATTCATTATATTGCTAGATATTACAAGGACCTATTACAAACAAACAAGGCTGCATTACTTGTGTTTGAATCCAGGACCCTCTGGACTTGCAAGTCACACTTTACTCCTTGCAACACAGGAGAAGTTACATAGCTTGTGGCTACATTTGTATTCATTGTAAGGTTCATACAGGCTCAATATAATGTAGATTCAGAGAAATGCAGATTTGCCTTAAAGCTATTGTTCTCACATATAACACTGTAGCAAGCAGTAACAGTCATTTAGCACACAAACAGCTTCAACAGGGAATGTATATTTATTTTGAAGTAGATGTATATGTAGTTAAACATTCAACATGGAATATAATTCACTTACAGACTGTTATGATTCTTGTTTTCAAATATACAACACTGTCCTAACATGCTGTGTCCCTTGGTCAGTCAGCAATCATATGACCAGTACTGTGATAATGAGTGTGTTTTCAAACAAATCTATAGTATTGCCTTTACAATGTTTAAGGATATTAAGTGAGAATATGTTATTCAATCACCAAATAAGTAAAGCCATGTTGGCTAGCATGAACAAGCATTGACTGTTATTTTGTGGGTGTGAATCCAAGGCATCCACCCTTATATGAGCCTGTGAGATATCCCCCAGAGCACAGATCTTGAGCATTTGGGAGGGGGCACCTATGAGATTCATGTTAACAGGCAGCTTTTCCAGCACACATGTGGCAGATGATACACATGCTATTCAACATGCCTTGGCAGTTAGAGTTGTATACTTCATGGTTAATGTAGACCCTAGACTGTTCCCCATTTCTTGCTGTCATGTGTACACGACTCCAATGTAAGGCACACATTAATTAAGGATAATGCAATGCATGATACAATTGTAGCATTCTTCTGAATAGATACTCAGAAATAATGTTTACATTTGCCATGTTGTAGCATACCATGCAGTGATGTTTTAAAGATTATGGATGGTTATGCCTGTAACACAACAAGCATGCCCTCTGCTACTCTGTGAAATGTCCCAGTGACTACAATTGGCATTTAAATACATACCTTACTTTTCACTGGAATGGTTTTCTGCAGTCATTTGTCAGTGAGTCAATGCTAAGAGAGTTTGCTCAGTTCCTCCAGGGTCTATGTGCCTTAGAAAATTTTAACTTTCTCTGTGTATGGCTATGGCCAGCAGCAGCAGTGTCTTCAGCCTGTATTACAGACAGATTTATTCAAAAAGCAACAGGTAATGACAATCTATCTGTGCCTACTTTGTGTCTTTACTGCAGTATTATCTCAATCCAAAAAAAAAAGAAATAGAGACAGGATGATTGCTTTTATATCTTGTGGATTAAGATTGGTTGATTACCATGCAGTTCAGCTGTGTGTGCTGTAATTAGAATCTCTGAAGCACAGAGTAGGACACATGCATCAATTATTGATGTACTCCATTATAAAAAGACAAGTAGCTGGGTAAACTGATGTGGATGAGAGTTAGTACATGATTGTAACTGATATACATATTTCTTTGGATTTACTATATTTTTGACAGAGGAGTATTGCACTCCACCGGGTATGCATTCATCTTGTAGCCTAAATAATGCCTATGCTGGAATGTAGATAACAATATAGTGAAGTGACTCTGTATGCATTTGTTAGAAATATACTCATTACATGGCCTTCTTTACGTGACATGTGAGAGATACAGAGGCTGTAGAGTAGGCATAAAGTATAATGCTGCATGCTATGTACACATGCTCCATGGCAAGATTCTTTTATTCATACTTTTAACATTTCCCCATTGTTTGCTTAACATTGCTCCTGACCTTGGTATTTGTTATGTTATGGGGGTTGGGGTGAGAGATGAAGTCCTGCTATGGAAAAAAAAAAAACTAGAGTAGAATGTTATGTTGGGTGGGGGACATAGTTCAGTATCTGCTAGGGCACAATAAATAATATTCTACTCTTGTTACTCTCTTTGTTGTGTAACCACCCTTGCTATTTACTGCACAATGTTGAATCTGTACAGTTTAATCCACTTTTGAGTATTAGGAGCCTTCCTTTATTGCATAATGTGTATAACAATTTGTACTTATGTGATCCTTATATGTGTTATCATTATTTTGTCTTTCAGTAAACGATATGCCCCAAGATGTAGGCCCCCCATTCTCTGTGTCCAAAAATGATCAGATTATAGATGAACTCAGACAACACCATGAGGTCCTGCTGTCAAGAGGGAAGGCAAGAATGTCAGAGCATGTGGAACTCTGGAATGACCTTGTCCAAAATATCAACAGGGAGGACAGAGAGAGTAGCACATATGAGCAGGTGCATCACAGAGCTACTGACATGATCCATATAGAAAAGAGGTGTATAGTTAAAGTGGCATGTGAATCTGAGGTCACTAATAGTGGGCCTGCAACAGAAGAATCCCTCAGCACCACCAAAGTATTCCAGGCAAATATTGCCAATTAGGAAATCTCCCAGCAGTCCAACAGCCAATATGTCCTTGACATGGGTGCCTCTCCTGCTACTTAAGAGGACCATCTAGGTAGGCTGTGTTAGATCATCAATAGAATATGTTTGCATTCAGTCTGTAATACTGTATATAGTTTTAATTAGTGGCAGGTTGCTATATTGGTGGGGTGTAAGTGAGATAGCTGAAGTGTTCAGGTCCTTTAACTGCCTCATTGTTTAGGGTGCACTGAGGTGAGTGGGATTCCCAGACCATTTTTTTTTTGCATGTTGCATTTATAAACAGCAACTTCTGTAATTTACTGTAGAATGTAGTAATGACAGAGATACATCAGTATAGACTGCATTTCCTGGCAGATTTGTCTTTGAGCATATAAGGCACGGTTGTGTGTATATATTTGTGTAGATTTCTAGACAAAGCATCAGGATGTAACTTACTGCAGTTGTCAATGTCCTTTGTGGAAACCTGAGCTTGGACATTGAGTATCCCATCCCTTAGTAATATGTAATTACCTTGGATGATGGTTCTGAACCTGAGTCCTCCATTAGGGAGTTCATTTGGCATTCCAAACTACACATGCTATTTTATGTTTGAATTAACAGTGCAGGCACTACACATGTGACATTACATTGTTCACACATATTGTTGACGAACAGGTCTAATATATTACAGACCCTTGTGGGGTGGTGCACTATTTGTTCCATGTCATTTCAGTTTGCAAAATCCACTTATGTTTGTATAAGTGAGTTTGTCCTTTAATTATCCATGTGAGGCATTATATGCACTGGTTAAAAAAAATAATGTCAACTAGTCTTGCAGGGGGAACAGAAGGAAACTGATAGGTGAGGATGGGAGGTTTGAACCTGTTATCTGAATAGAGGGTTCCTATCAGTTTGTCAAAACTTCGGCAGTTCGAACACCATATGTTCAAACTGTGACGTTCGAAAACTGATTATCACGAAGCTGCAGAACACTGAATTCTTTCCCAGGGAAAGAATTCGGTGGGCTGTTTCTGCGGCTTCACTATTCCTTCCTCTATGGTGTGAAGGTTACGGACCGGGTTAAGGTAAGTTTGCAAACGGACCGGGTTAAGGTGAGTGTGCGATAGTTACGAACCTTAGGGTTAGGGACTGGGTAAGGTAAGTGTGCGATAGTTACAGACCTTAGGGTTAGGGTTTGGGTTAAGGTAAGTGGATAGATAGTAGTGTATGTACAGTTTAGTGTAGGGTTAGAAGTAGGGTTTTGTGAAGTGTATATGTGTGGATTATTTATTTTGTTGTGCTTGTGTTGAGTGTGTATTTTCTTGGAACAGCGATATTTTTTTCCCCTGGGAAAAAAATCACTGTTCTAAGCCTTCAATGGTTTTGCACTTCGAGGTTAGAAGTTCGAACATATGGTGTTCGAACATCTACCGTTTCATTGAAGTGATATAGACCCCTGAATAGAGAATGTTAAAATGAGGGGTAAATGTGATCTAAGTGGTATTTTCTGGGGAGTAACCTATGTTATATACATTCTGAGGTCCTTCTTAAGGTGGATCTATAGTTCTGTCATTGATCATTAAGTGTTTTAATTGCTGCTTGTTATGTAACAGAATGTATAGCAGATAGCGAGAGCTGTTTAGGATCTGCTCTGCAACATAGTAGCAGCTGATTTTGTTGGAAAATCATTTCATTGTCCTTTCTGTATGTATGAGGGCTAAGTGTTAAGCTGTCTGCATATAAACCACAGGTAATCCAAGGAAACACTGCTAAAGCTCACACTAGGTCTAGAAACAATAACCTTCGAATAGATACTCCTACTGTACACACCTGCCAGAAGTGTACAGGTGTGATTTCTATGAAAACAGATGTCATCCTAATGTTCTTATTCTTTTGGCTACTGCCATGATGGGTTGCCACAGCAAATCATCTGCTTCCAGTTCCTCCTTTTCTCTGCATCCTGTTCTGTCACACTAACCACCTGCATATCCTCAGTGACCACACCCAAGAACCTAATATTAGGCCTTCCTGTTTTCCTCTTATTTGCCAGCTCCATCCTCAGTATCCATCTCCAAATATACCCAGCATCCTTCCACAGCACATGTACTAAGCAACTCAGTCTCATCTCTCTGGACTTGTGTCCAGACTGTACAGCCTTGTGCTGACACTGTAATATACTGATTACTAATCCTGTCCATAATTAGCACATGCAATGCAAATCCTAACATCTGGAACTCTTCCAGCTTCTGTTATGACTTCTGTATTTTTGTCAATGCCACCATCTCCAAGCCATATCGCATAGGTGTTCTCAGTACACTCTTGTAGACCTTTCTTTTCAGTGTTATTGGTTACCGTTTTGTCACAAATCACTCCTGACACTCTTCTACACCCACTTCCCTATTTATGCACTTTCTTCTTCACCTCCCTTTCACACTTAGCGTTACTGTGAACTTTAGCTCCCAAGTACTTAATATCATAGACCTTCACCAACTGTACATCCTTCTGTCTCTCCATTCATCTATCCTCCCTCTCAGTCACAGACATATATTCTTAGTCCTTATGCCTTTCAGTACTCACCTCTGTATAGCATAACTCCACCTCTCCAAGGTCTCCTAAACATGTTCTCTGATCACCATATCATCTGCAAACATCATAGTCCATGGGAACTGCTGTGTGATCTCCTGTGGCAACCTGTGCATTACCATTGCAAAGAGATGTCATGATGTTTGTGCATAGCATGAAAGGAGTGTTACTGTTGTCTGTCCTACACACACACACACACACACACACACACACACACACACACACACACACACACACACACACACACACACACACACACCCCAAGTTGACTGCACTGAGATTAGAACTCATACCTAAATAGGTTTACAGATAGAACACAGTACTCAATGCACATGCCACAGCACAAGCCTGACTTTAACAGGACTGCAGATGATCTTATAGTAGATGACATCAGCAGGCCCTGTGGGGGACAAGAGGTTGGAGGACTGTAGACATGGATGTTTTTTGCAAGCACAAAAGCAATGCAAAACCATGCCAGTTTCCAAGGCAGTGTTGCACATACACTCACATCTTCTTAATGGACACACACACATACACACACACACACACACACGCGCACACACACAGACACACACACAAACACACACCCACACACACACACACACACACACACACACACACACACACACACACACACACACACACAGACACACACACACACACACACACACACACACACACACACACACACACATACACACACACACACACACACACTTACACACACACCAAGTTGACTACAGTGAGATTAGAACCCTTACTTATCCAGGTTTACAGACTAGAGAACACAGTACTTAATACATGCACCATGGCACAAGTTTGACTTTAACAGGAATGCAGGTGATCTTATAGTAGATGGCATCAGCAGGCCCTGTGGGGGACAGGAGGTTGGAGGACTGCTAGGCATGGATGTTTTTGAAAGCACAAAAAAGAAAGGAAACACCATGCCATTTTCCAAGGCAGTGTTGGACTCCCACTCCCACTAATCTTTATGGAAACACACACACACACACACACACACACACACACACACACACACACACACACACACACACACACACACACACACACACACACTACTATTTTATTTTTTATTTATTTTAGATTTGTTTACCGGGATAGTCCGACTGGATTCATGTCCTTTTTCAGCAGATGCCCGGGGAGAAAAGCTCCACATAGTCAAGCATACAAAAGGTTACACAAGAAGTTAGCAAACAATTAGAATATATAAAAAAGTGGTACTATACTCTATGTACATTGGTTTAGAAGTGTTCCCTAGTAGGGACTCACAGTTCTCATGGACAGACATACAAAGGTTACACAAGAAATTAGAAAATGATTAGAATGTATAAAAACAAAGTGGTAATATATATTATGTACATTGGTTTAGTAATGTTCCCTAGTAGGGACTCACAGTTCTCATGGGCAGATGCAATTACAAGTAAGATTGGATACATAGCATGGTGATGTAGTTAGATGCTATGATAATTACTGATTATGGTATTGGTTTATAACTTAATTTGGGTTGGTACATGAGTATAGCAGTTCAATTTGAGATACTTTTTGAGATTTTTTTTTTGAAGAGACTTTTGGAGGATTATAGGGTTATATAGTTTGGCAAGGCATTCCAGGTTTTGCCAACAAAGTTAGTGAACAGGGATTCACCAGCTTAGTTATTAGCTTTGTGGGTTTGGACCAGTAATTTTTTTGGCTGTCTGTAGGGATCTCAGGTTGCTATATGGGTTAATAATATTGATAAGAGAGGGGGTATCTTTAGGGTGGTACAGAACTTTGTGCACTATTAAGAGTTGATTGAAATGAATTAAGCTGGACAGTTCTAGCCATTCCAGTTGTTTGAGGGTCTGGCACTGATGAGTTCTATAGGTGGAGCCAGTGGCAAATCTGGCAATATGGCTGTAGCTATAGGACAGATTACTTAGTTTAGTTTTATTGAGTTTGAGAGTACAGGTGATGCATATAAAAGAGTAGAGAGTAGGTGTGAACAGGTGATTTCAGTCCTAGCCAGTGGGGTTAAGAGTGTTGTGTTTCTATACAGTGATCCAAGCTTCTTATTGATGATCTGTATGGGTTTGTTGACCTATAGTTCAAATTTGAGATTATTGTCTATGATAACCCATAGACGTTTAGTGTGTTGATCTGGGGAGATAGTGGTGCCATTATTAGACATGACAGAGAATGAAAGTGTGGCAGCTCTACTAGTGGGAGTGAAGAGTAGAAGTTTAGTTTGTTGGGGTTCAGTAGTAGGCGTTGGTTGGTGAGCCAGTTCTCAATAGTGTTAAATGTATTTTGGGTTAAGATTTATAGTTCGGATGGGGAGGTGGCTGAACAGATGAGAGTGGAATCATCTGCATATTGAATACAGGTAGCTTTAGGGATAGCAGTGTGAAGATTATTGATAAAAATAGAGAAGACTAGTTGGCCTAGTATGGAGCCTTGAGGGTCACCAAGTGTGAGAGGTAGCTGACTGGAGAGTTTACCCTGCCATAGTACTGCCTGTTGTCTACCAGTTAGGTAGGACTGGAACCACTGGATAGTGTGCGTGTTGAGGGAAATCGATTTTAGAGAAAGAATGAGAAGTTCATGGCTGACCATGTCAAAGGCTTTTGATAGGTCAAGGAAGAGGGCGGAGGTTAGCCTATTGTCATTTCTGTTATTGTTTATGGCATTAGTAAAGGAAAGGAGGGCTGAGGTGGTGCTGTGGTATGGCCTGAAGCCATGCTGGGAGTCGGATAGCAAGTTATTCTGTGAAAGGTATTGCATTAGTTGCTTGTGTACACATTTGTCCATTATTTTGGCTAGTGGGAAAAGAATGGCAATGGGTCTATAGTTTTGCATGTCTATTGAGCTACCACCTTTATGGAGTGGGATGACGTGGGATATTTTCCAGAGGGCGGGGATAGCATTTTTGGATAAGGTTCTGTTGATAAGGATAGATATGGGATATGCAATGGCATCTGCAGCTATTTGTAGGTACTCTGCAGGGTGGAGGTCAGCAGCGAGGGTGGTAGGCTTTAGTTTTTTTAGGAGAATTTTGATAAAACTAGTGGATATTGGTTGGAGATTAAATTTGGGGTGATTTGTGTATAAATTAGGTGTGTGGTTTAAGTTTGTGGAGGTTAGGTGATTTGCTAGGGACTGGATTGTTTCGGTGAAAAAGTTATTATAAACGCTAGCTATGATCTCTGGGGAACTATGGGTATGGTTAGTTGGGGTTGGGGTGGTAGAATGTCCTGGATGAAATAGTTGATTTAAGCCTGCTCTGAACTTTTGGGAGTTGTTTTGGTGTTTTTGTACGATATTATGGTAGAAGCTTTTTTTATCCAGTAAAATAGATTTTTTGTGTCATTCCTGAGTTGACGATGTTTTAGATGGTCAAGTGGGGCTTTGGTTGTTCTCCAGCTGGCCCAGGCTCTGTTTCTAGCTTTGATTTTAAATTTGGTCTCATTTGTGATCCATGGTGCTGTGTTTGATCTAGATTTTATTGTACGTGCTGAAGCATTGGAATCAAGAATACTTAGGAATTCAGTGTTAAAGTGAGCTACAGCCTCTTCTAATGGTAGATTTTTTTGTTTTGACCCGTCAGCAGTTTGTAGTTCATTTAGGAATATTGCAGTGTCATGTTTTTTTCTGTTTCTCACTGTTTTATATTTGGTCTGGTGAGGGTTTCCTACCTTATGTTTTATGATATCGGTTAGAAAATGGTCACTAAGGTTGTCAGGGAGAGTGCCAGCAGTATACAGTTGGGGTTGGTTGTTAACTAGGATCCAGTCCAGGATACATTTCCTGTTGGTCAGTTTGTTTATCCTAGTGGGAGAGGTTATGGTCTGTTTAAACTCAGATAAGTTTATAGGAGTGAGGGGGGTTCAGAGGAGCAGGGGTGCCAGTTGGTGTTAAAGTCACCAAGAACCATGGTTTCTTGGGAATAAGTAGTGGATAACCAGTACAGGATATCCTCTAGGGTATTTAAATTGTTGCCTGGTGGAATGTATCCATAGACAATGTTTAAACATTTGTACTGGTTAATCTGTTGGTTATGAGGAGTTCAGCATTATTGAATTGGGGTGGTTGAATGGTGTCTCTATTAACAGTTAGAATGTTTTTATAAAGGACTGCTATCCCACCTCCTTTCCTAGTAGCATGGTCTAACCGGTGTATATTATATCCTGGGGGAAGTATCTCATTGTTGGTAGTACTAGGTTTTAGCCAGGTTTCCGTAAGACACAATGTCTGGGGATTGGGTTGCTAGGAGGGTGTCTAGGTTGGGAATCTTATTGTTAATACATCTAATATTTAGGTGAAATGCTAGGAGGGAACTAGTGGGAGTAAAAAGGGGTAGCTTGAATGTGGGGGTTGTGGTAGGGGAGGTTATTGGGTGTGGGTGGGCCATGGTTGGGATGAATATACCCATGTGTTATAAGGTTATAGTGACAGGATATTCTAAACTTTAGGAGTTTGTTTATTAGTTTTATACAGTCTTTGTCTTTTGGATTGCATTTTGTGGTTTTACAGGAGTGATATATTATTGAGGTTTGTATATTCAGTTTGCTGGGGATGTCACAGTGTTTGGTGTTATGTGTGTAGTCGTGGGTGTCTGTTTGACCTTGTGGGTAGTGAATACCATGGTCAAGTATTTGTTCGTAGGCAGTAAGATGGTAAAATAGAAACAGTGTAGGCATTAGGGTAATTAGTATTTTTTTACTTGTTTGCATTTTGTTAGGGGGTGGGCCAAATTTGATGGTTGATTGTACTAACAGGGTGTGGAAGAATGGAAGATAAGAAAAATGGGTGTGGGGGAGGGCTGTTCAATAATTGGAATGGATGTGGGGAGAGGGCTATTCAATGATTGGATCTTAGTATGAGGGGAGTGGCTGAGCATAGTTTAAATGTAGGAGTAGTGGGAGTGGGTGAGAATTGGGGGCAGAGAGGGGAGCAGAGTGAGCCCAAGCACAGCGAGGGCGAGTGGAGTGGGGCTAACACTGACTCCAAGTATTTCCCTGGACGTATGGTAATGTTTTGGCTGTATTTAGATTTGTTTCTTTTTACACCACATTTTAGGCTATTTTTAATCTATAGGTTATACACTTGCAGGATAAATTAATAGCTGCAGGGTATAATTTTCTGGGCTATGTGAGGGAGTGCAGGGTGAAATTACTGTTGTAGCAGTTTAACCTGTTTGAGGAAAAATGGGGGTGGGGAAGAGAGAAGGCAGTAGGAGTGGTTAGAGGGGGACCTTGATTGACTCAAGACATCACAGCAGAGGTAAGTGTAATGTAAGGGCCTAAAACCTGCACTCAGCACTTAATGTTATTTATGTTTATCAGGAAAGACAGACCAACAGTATACACTTTTGAGGATTTTTACAAGGGTTACTTGTTCAATGTCAGACAAGTAAAACTTTAATACAGGAAATGTATGTTTGTGTAGAAAACCAGAAAGGTACAAGGTATACCTATAAAAATTAGGGTCAGAGACACTAATGTAAGAGTCAGTGTACTTTAGTTACAGGGGAAGGAGGTAAACACTCAAGTAGAAAATATCCCTATGGCTGACCAAAATAAATACTACTACTACTACAGTGAGAACCGAAACCCTACCTAATTGCACAGACTAATGAACATGCTAGCACCACTGCACAAGTCCGATTTTAACACAACTTAATGTGAACTTATAGTAGATGACTGCATCAAGGGATGTAGCTTGGAAAGCTTGCATAAGCACATTGCTCCTTAGTGTCATCTAAGGCTAGTACTCTAACAGTAGTATAATGTTTAGAAGCCATAGCTGTGTAACAGCACAAGTCCCTTATTGAGCACATTTTGATGTTTTCCTTTGGCAGTGCAAGCCTGTGAGCACAACTTTACCGCCATGTCCATGAGGGAGAACACTTATATATTGTACCTTTGTTTTGTGTTACATGTATATGTTGTAGAATTAAGGAGATCCC
The DNA here is from genome assembly GCF_019279795.1 of Protopterus annectens. Classification (NCBI taxonomy): domain Eukaryota; kingdom Metazoa; phylum Chordata; order Ceratodontiformes; family Protopteridae; genus Protopterus; species Protopterus annectens. The sequence goes on from NC_056750.1 coordinate 130,137,823, forward strand.
ATGGTTGCACTGATTGATATTGAGTTTGGTTGTGAGGAAATACATATAGATGTTTATTATTTATTTTATTTATTTCTTTATTTATTTATATTTGTTGACCGGGAGTGTCCGACTGGACGTAGGTCCATTTTCAGCGGAGGCCCGGGGAGAAAAGCTCCACAGTTAAAATAAACAGACAGTGGTTACATTGAATTACATAGTGATTAACAATTTACATAGCAATTACTTACAACATATTTACAGATGAAGAACATAGTACATCAGTAGACAACTAGAATCTTTATATGTGAAGTACATAACAGTCATTAACAAATGTTACAATAAGAAGTTCCTGCTGTATAATAAGTACTAGGCTTATGAGCATCTGAGCTTGCTATAATCAAGGTCGTTAGTGAAGTGGAAAGAAATGTAGTGGTTGGATGGGGTGAGTGATATTAGAGTGGGAGTTGCAAGGGCATAGCCAGCATGTTTTTAGGTGCACTTTTAGTAAAGTTTTGAAGTGGGTGCATGATGGTATGGAAGTAATTTTGGGTGGAGGGAGTTCCATAATTTGGCTATGGTGCAAGAGAATAGTGCTTCACCAGCAGAGTTATTGGCTTTAGTGATTTGCAAGTGACTTTTGTTGCTGGATCTTAGTGGAATGGTGGTGTGATAGGGTCGGAGTAGATTCTGGAGGGATGGGACATTTAATGGATGGTTTACTAGTTTGTGGGTGAGTGAGAGTTGATACCATTGAAGGAGGTGAGGGAGTTCAAGCCAGCCCAGTTCAGCAAGTGAGAGACAGTGGTGACTATGGTAGGATGCCCCTGTGGCGAATTTGGCTATTTTGTTGTAGCAGATCTCTAGCTTGTTTAGATTGCATTGCCTTAGGTTGGTATATATTGGGGAGGCAGAAAGTAGGGTGGAGATAAGGTGGGAATTTGCTATTGAAATCTTTGCTGCTTTTGTGAGAAGTTGCTTATTTCTGTATAACGCTCCTAGTTTTTTGTGGACTTTTTTTATGGTCATGGATATGTGAATGTCAAATTTTAGTTTATTGTCTATTTCTAATCCTAGCAATTTGGTTTGTTCAGTTGGGTATATAGTGGTGTCTTTTGCTGTGATGTTAAAGTGAGAGTTGTTTTGAGTATGTTTGGTGAGTTGGAAGATGAGTAGTTTAGTTTTGTTTGGGTTGAGTATTAATTGGGCATCGGATAACCAAGTTTCAACAGAGGAAAAGGCTTTCTGTGAGACTTTTTGCAGTTTGGGTAGGGACTGGGCTGAGCAGATGATGGTTGAGTCATCTGCACATTGTATGAGTGTGCCATGTTTGGTGGCAGAGGCTAGATTATTGGTGAAAACAGAGAAGAGTAGGGGTCCAAGGATGGATCCTTGGGGAACCCCTATGGAGACAGGTAGTTGGGGAGATATGTCATTCTGCCATACAATGGATTGTTGGCGGTCAGACAGGTAACTCTGAAACCAGTTGGTACTGATTGTGAGAAGGATAGGTTATTGAGGACAGAGATAAGTTGTTTGTGTGGGACCATGTCAAATGCTTTAGACAGATCTAGGAAAGTAGCAGAGGAGAGATAGCCATTGTTTTTATGCTGAAGGATAGTGTTAGTAAAGGAGAGTACGGCAGTGGTGGTGCTATGGTTTGGTTGGAAACCATGCTGAGTATTGGAAAGGAGGTTGTTAGTAAGGAGGTAGTCTGAGACCTGAGAGTGTATGCATCTCTCTAGTATTTTGGAGAGTGGAGGGAGAATAACTATGGAGTGGTAATTGGTTAGTTCTGTGGAGGGTCCACCTTTGTGGTGGGGAATTATATGTGATACTTTCCACAGTGTGGGGACATAACTTTCTGACAGAGATTGGTTAATCAAGATGGATTAACTTTCTGTACAGAAAGTTACATTGTGCCCTCAGTTTGCAATGCTTTCACATCTTGGAAATATAGAACAATAAGAACACACATCTATGTATGTGATGTAATAGCATACCTCTCACCCTCATATAACACAAAATCTGCACAAAGCCATAATTAATATAATGAATGTTGGAGTGTAGTTAGGTAGCATAGGATGGTGGTTTGTGGGATGACATTGGTGATCAAGAAGAGGGGGATGAGTTTGAGGGCAGCACCAAGGATCAAATGGTGGAAATTGAAAAATGGCAATTGTGAGGTGATGTTCAGGGAAGAGTTAAGACAGGTACTGGGTGGCAGTGAAGAGTTACCGAATAGCTGGGTACCTACAGCAGAGCTAGTAAGAGAGATGGCTAAAAAGGTGCTTGGTGTGACATCTGGAAAGAGGAAGGAGGACAAGGAGACCTGGTGGTGGAATGAAGAAGTACAGGAGAGTATACAGAGAAAGAGGTTGGCGAAGAAGAAGTGGGATTGTCAGAGAGATGAAGAAAGTAGACAAGCGTATAAGGAGATGAGGTGGATGGCAAAGAGAGAGGTGGCAAAGGCTAAGGATAAGGCATATGATGAGTTGTATAAAAGGTTGGACACTAAGGAGGGAGAAAAGGACCTGTACCGATTGGCTAAACAGAGGGACCGAGCTAGTAAAGGTGTGCAGCAGGTAAGGGTGATAAAGGATAATGAGGGAACTGTACTCACAAGTGAGGAGAGTGTGTTGAGCAAATGGAAAGAGTACTTTGAGGGGCTGATGAGTGAAGAGAATGAGAGGGAGAGAAGGTTGGATGATGTGCAGATAGTGAATCATGAAGTGCAGTGGATTAGCAAGGAGGAAGTAAGGATAGCTATGAAGAGGATGAAGAACAGAAAGGCTGTTGCTCCAGATGGCATACCTGTGGAAGCATGGAGGTGTTTAGGTGAAATGGCAATGGAGTTTTTAACTCGATTGTTTAATGAAATCTTGGAAAGTGAGAGGATGCCTGAGGAATGGAGAAAAAGTGTTTTAGTACCGATTTTTATGAATAAGGGTGATGTGCAGAGCTCTAGTAACTACAGAGGGATTAAATTGATCAGTCACAGCATGAAGTTATGGGAAAGAGTAGTGGAAGCTAGGTTAAGAAGGGAGGTGATGATTAGTGATCAGCAGTATGGTTTCATGTCAGGAAAGAGCACTACAGATGCAATGTTTGCTTTCAGAGTGTTGGTGGAGAAGTACAGAGAATGTCAGAAGGAGTTGCATTGTGTCTTTGTGGATTTAGAGAAAGCATATGATAGGGTGCCTAGAGAGGAGTTGTAGTATTGTATGAGGGAGTCGGGAGTGTCAGAGAAGTAGGTAAGAGTGGTACAGGATATGTATGAGGGTAGTGTGACAGCAGTAAGGTCTGTGGTGGGAGTGATGGATGCATTTAAGGTGGAGGTGGGATTACATCTAGGTTCAGCTCTGAGCCCTTTCTTATTTATAATGGTGATAAACAAGTTGACAGATGAGATCAGACAGGAGTCCCCGTGGACTATGACGTTTGCAGATGACATTGTGATCTGTAGTGAGAGTAGGGAACATATGGAGGAGACCATGGAGAGGTGGAGATATGCTCTAGAGAGAAGAGGAATGAAGGTCAGCAGGACTAAGACAGATTATATGTGTGTGAATGAGAGGGAGTATAGAGGAATGGTGAGGATGCAGGGAGTAGAGGTGGCGAAGGTGGATGAGTTTAAATACTTGGGATCAACAGTTCAGAGTAATAGTGAGTGTGGAAGAGAGGTGAAGAAGAGAATACAGGCAGGATGGAGTGGGTGGAGAAGAGTGTCAGGAGTGATTTGTGACAGAGTACCGGTAAGAGTGAAAGGGAAGGTCTACAAGAGGGTAGTGAGATCAGCTATCTTATATGGGTTGGAGACAGTGGCATTGACAAAAAGGCAGGAGTCAGAGCTTGATGTGGCAGAGTTGAAGATGTTAAGATTTGCACTGGGTGTGAAGAGGATGGACAGGATTAGGAATAAGTATATTAGAGGGTCAGTCCAGGTTGGAAGGTTTGGAGACAAAGCCAGAGAGGCAAGATTATGTTGGTTTGGACATGTGCTGAAGAGGGATGCAGAGTATATTGGGAAAAAGACTCTAAGGATGAAGCTGCCAGGTAACAGGAAAAGAGGAAGGCCTAAGATAAGGTTTATGGATGTGGTGAGAGAGGACATGCAGGTGGTTGGTGTGACAGAGCAAAATGTAGAGGACAGGAAGAAATGGAAACAGTTGATCTGCTGTGGCGACCCCTGACAGGAGCAGCCGGAAGAAGAAGAATAATGTTGGAATATTGCCCTTACAAACTACAATGTTGATGGAATAACAGGGTTTGCATTAGCATGCATTTTCTGAAGGGTATGACATTCATAAATTAAATGTATGTCATTATTTTCTGATTTAATTCTCAATGATTTAGCAATAACGTTGTATAAACCATTTTATGGGGAACAGACTACAAAAACTATGTTAAAATATTGACATTCTTCATTAATCTGGACAGTTTAAAGCTATGATAGGCAAAGCAAAAATGCGAGTGTACACGTATGTGCATTTTACTCTTCTTTCTGTTTGCACGGTGCTTAGCTGTACACAAACACAAGGCACATTGCTAACGTCTACTCTGCCTATTATGTAATGTATGCACCCTACTGCAGCTCACTCTCCTCAGTACTCCAGGTCTTGATTTGACAATTGCCATGGGCAATCTATAACTATTATCTGCATATTTCCTTTTTCTGTAGTTTTGTGCTTCACACAATATATTTAAGCATTATTAAAACTGTTTTTAGCACACAATGCATTGCACAAATGTGTACTGAAAATATGAAAATGAAAACATTATGGCACACAGATTCACAGTCTCTAAAAACACAAACTATAGCAAAACACCCTCCAAATCTTCAACTTACAACAAAATTAGAACCCAAAACACCATTAAAGCTTCATCAAGCAGGACGGCTGCCTTAGTCCTTTTGGCCACAGAAGCTGCTTTCTAAACTGGGATCATTCCTCATGCAACCACCTTCATAAAAAATGTGCACTGCTATCAAACCATGCACAGTATATTGTAGAAGTACTTCTATGACTTACATTTGGACACAAACCAGTTAGTAGACATAGCTACTATCAAACATATGATTAAAACCATATATCTGTCTGTCTTACAATCCTGTGTTTGTGGTTGGGGGGGGGGGGGGCACATTTACTGTTAGGATGCAAAGTAGCCTGAAGTCAGAAACTGAAATGAAGTGGAATCAGTTCCTAACTTCTCTCTTGCATGATGTAACAGTATTCAGCTGTGGTTGTACTCTGTGAGTGTTTCATGCCTGATGCATAACAATTATATATGGTACTCGCATGTTAACTTAAGTCATCTACAAAAGCACCACTATATATTTGCATACTGTAACAAGGTAAGATGTATACAAGGATATGCCATAACAATGTTCAACATTACAGTCTAGGTTCAGGTCTTACCTTGCATATGCATCAGCTGGCACAGCATTAGTTCAGGGCTGACTCTGTCTGATGCAAGCAGTACACAGCCAATACATGTATAGATAAAGGTTGTGTGAGTTGCCTGACATCAATTTTAATATACATATGTGAGAAGGAGGAAGATGTTAAACCTTAAGTGATCAGTGAATGTGCTATGCATTGTCTCTTAGCCAAAGCAAGGGCATACTAAGCAGATTTGTGTCTACCTACAGGCAGCAAATGGGGGTTCCTCCTCCAAGTCTTTCTGTGACTGTGGCTGCAGTGACGTAGGTATTGGTGGAGGTATGTTTGCCCATTTCCCCTCACTGATCCTGCTGCAGTTGTTTCCACAGGATCAGATTGTGCAGTATAGCACAAACTGTGAAAATTTGTATACATTTGCTTGGAGTATACTGCAAGGCTTCACTTGATATATGTAGGCACCAGAACCATGATGTCAGAATCCCAAACACATGCTCTATGATGTGCTTGGAGTATACTGAAAGACACCACTGGATATATGTAGGCACCAGAACCATGATGTCAGAAAACCCAAACACATGCTCTATGATGTTCCTAGTTTGTGTGTGTCCCTCACTGTGGTGTGTGTGTGTGAATTTCTGATGGGTGTCATCAGCCACAGTTCCACTACATATCCTGCATCCCCCAGTAAATTACCCTGTGGGATACATGTGGTATAGTTGGGAGGTGTGCCAGATATGTGAGTCATGGAAATTGCCAGGGTTGCCAGCACACACATTCAAGATAATCCCCATGGTCATTGCACACAACTTGGTAGTTGATGGAGTGGTATCCCTTACGGTTAATGTAGAGTTTATCCTGCTCACCAGGTGGTGTCTTGATGTGTACATGAGTGCAATCTATGGCACCCAGTATTTCAGAGTAGTGCCCTACATGATAGTTTCATATTGATGGTCCGCTCCTCAGCAGTGACAGAAAACTTATGTTTTCACTGGCATGTATAAACATAGCATCCAGGAACTGGTGGAGTGTTCTGGATGCTGATGCTTGTGACACCCCTATCATGTCCCCAGTTGGTCTTTGAAAAGTACCTGTAGCTAATATTCTAAGGGATACACATACCTTAGTTTTGACATGGATGGGCTTCCCTCAGTTGGCTTTGGCTCTGAGTTGAGGCTGGCAGAGCTAAGAGAGTTCTTGTAATGTGTCCCTGTCCACCCTGTAGCGCTCTATAATCTCCAGCTCATGTAGCACTTGGTAAGTCATGCTAGGCCTGAACACTCTTCTCCTTCTTGACCTAGACCTATTGTCATCATCACCACCATCAGCACTGGCTTCAGCCTTGAACACGTACAGATGTAGAATAGCTGCAGCAGCCCATAGCATTAAAAGTTCCAAGTGTCTACTCCAATGTTGTTGAAGTATTAACAGAAAGTCAGACTGTAGGCTATATGCATATTTTATACATTTCTTGATTAGGACCACCATCTGGTATTCGCTGCTTTAAATGAAATTTACCTGCTTAGCATATAATTGACAGGATTTAGAACTCCTGCTGCAGTATGCATTGTTGCGCTCTGTGCACTGATGCACAGCAGAGTGCAGCTATTCACACTGATAGCAAATCATGTAAAACATTTCATAATATCATACCTATTGTCATGATACATACAGAATATGCTAATTATGGATAATTGTACTTCATCTCTATGACCTACAATGCCAGCGCAGTATGATTTAAAGTTGATATTGCTTGTACTTGAATCCAAGACTATCTGCACCCTAGTCCAACACTTAACAGTCTTCATTACAGGATTAGGGAAATTAGTTGAGCACAACCCTGCTTGCCGGGTTTGCATAATGCTCAGAAGTTGCCATCCATGGAAGACACACACATATATGAGCTTACACAGAGTGTACAGCCCTACATGGTTCTTGCTTTTTGTGATTCAACAAATCCAGTCATTTTTTTCATCATTTACATAATAATCATGCTGACATCCTGGAAACTACACAGATAGCAGCTGTGTATTCTTGGCAACAGCACAGGTACATGGATTTAAAGAATCAGTGTGGGGTATTATTGTAATTGTTGTGACAATATGTCATACCAAACTTATTAATTACATTTGTATTATTCTTTTTAAAACATTTTGTGTGTAGCAGTGAATTGTGCAAATGTTTGCTAAAAATTATATTTATAGTGATTTTACACATATTCCTAATCCCTTTGGACATCCTCGGCCAGAAAATGCCTTTTTTATATTTTTATAGGCATTCTGTCCATATTTCAGGACTTCTGTATGCCCTTGCATCCGTGTAAGCTCCTGTACATGGAAAATGTTTGTGTACACTTGTAACATGGACATAGCGCCTACACAGATGTATGTAGGGTTGTTGTATCACTCCACCACAATATTGCTTTGCTTCATTAGCATAAAATTCAGCTACTTATGCCACAAATTTGCACGCCATGAAACTTTCAATTGGTACTTGTGAATGCGAGTGCTTGTGCACCCATACACAGAGCTTACTGAATCTAAAACCCGCTGCATCTGTGATTGCATTGCACAGCAATGCAAATATGGAAAAATTGACCATGTAAGCTTTATTGAATTTGCACCAAGAAGTGTCATTGTTAGAAGAGTATAAAAGAGGAAACAGATCAACAAAAATACTCAGAAAGATAGATGTGATAAAAGCAACGCACAGTATTATAACAAATCAGGATTTATCATGCACTATCACAAATAATAAAGTAAAAATATCAGCACAGGCAGAAAAAGTTAGAAGATGCATAGATAAATATAAAGGAAATGTACAAAATAAGCAATTTATTGATGGCCTAAAAAAGTTTTATAGAGAATTGGAAAACAAGGTAAAAGGAACTGAAAGACTACCAAAAGAAGAAATAGATACCTTTTTGAGAAATATCTATGAAGATCCTGTGGAACATAACAACGATGCTAAAATGGAAAGAAGAAGTAAAAGAAAGAATAAGACATTTAAATGTACAGGATATGAAATGGGACGAAGTAATGGCCAGAGAGATTGAAACAAAGTTAAGAAAAGACTAGTTGGAAAACCTCAGGCCCAGATGCAGTATCTAATGTCTGGCTAAAAGTATTAACATCTTTACATGAAGATTTAGTTATGAGTAAGAACTATTTGTATGCACACCCTGAACAGACACCAACCTTTTTAACAACAGGAAAAACAATACGCCTATTTAAAAACAAACCTGCAAGATATCCTAAAAACTATAGATCAATAACTTGCCTTCTGATGACATATAAACTATACACTGGAATGGACGCTGACAGAGTTTATAGTCATTTAGATGAAAACTCAATCATGGTAATAGAACAAAAGGGTAACAGAAGAAAGTCATATAGAACAAAGGATCATTTGTTGTTAAGTAAAGTCATAATAGAGAACTGTAAAAAAGGGGAAGAATCAAAGGACGGCATGGAGAGACTATAGAAAAACATTTGACACCCTACACTGATAATTATATTACATCGACGATGAAACAGTGGTCAACCACTTTGTAGTTAAGCCATTATAAACGATAAATTCAAAGGAGGATATTCCAGGGTAACTCTTTGTCACTGTTGCTCTTTTGTCTTGCCCTTAATCCATTAAACTGTCTACTTAGATTAGGTCATGGCTAGAATTTGGCTTCCAGAAACCAACAAAATGTAAAGACTTCTCATCTTCTTTTTGTGGATGATTTAAAACTGTATAGTTCATCAGATGAGGAACTGAAAACAGAACTGCAAGTCGTCAAATCTTTTTCAGATGATATAAGAATGTCATCTGGCCGTGATAAATGTGCAAAAGCAACCTTTAAAGCAAGAAAGCTGCAGCACCAAGAAAACATCAGCCTGGGACAGGAATGTGATATGAAAGAACTTAAGCAAGAGAAAGAGAGTGCATAAATATTTGGGAAATGAAGAATCAACAATAAAACATGAACAAATGTGAATGAAACTTGGTAAGGGATATTTTAAAAGACTAAAATTAATACTGAAAACAGCGCTTGCATCTAGGAGCAAAGTACAAGCTGTAAACCAATTTGTTCTTCCTGTCTTAACTTACAGTTTTGGAGTGATTGACTGGCCCCAAAAGGTATTGGATTGGTTGGACAGGAAAATCAGAAGGATGCTTCGTGCTTATCAAATGATTCATAAAAATCACTGCATACTAAGACTATATATTCCCTGTTTTGAAGGAGGTATTGGCTTCTTTAAATTTGATTACATGTGTAGACCTGCAATCATAGGACTGCATATATATCTGCTGCCCTCACAAGACCCAAACATAGTGAAAGTTTTAAAACATAATAAGTCTAAGATGACTTCCCTGCTTAGTTTAGCAGAAGCTTATCATCGTCAAGTGAGAATGGAAATCAAACCAGAAGTAGATAAAAATCAGACAGCAACTGAATACTCCAAACAAAACAAAAAAAAAAAAAAAAAAACAAAAGAAAGAATATAAGGCGAAGGATCAGATGAGAAGTCAAGAAATGTGGGAAATGCATAAATATAGTTTCAGAATTCTCTTGGAACAACCTTATGCTGATCAGGATCGAATGCGGGAACAGTTAAGGAGAGGTGAATTTAAACCAAAAGACAAAACATTAATATTGGTGGCCCAAGACAGTGACTACATACACGTTGGTTTACAAAGTCCACTGAAAATGTGGCAGAAATGACAAATGTAGGTTTTGTAAAGCAGAATTGGAAACAGTCGTACATCATGTTGCTGGTTGTGATATACTAATGGTAGAAGGACTGTATACTGAAAGACATAATAATGTGGCAAGACTGTTGCATTGAGGATTATGCAAACATTAAAATATTTAAGTAGCTGAAAAACATTGGAAACATGATCCACAAAGCATTATAGAAAATAATGCAGTTTATATCACATGCAATAACCCATTACCAACAGTTCAAAAAATAGATGCAAAAAAAAAAACAGATATAGTAATCTATGAAAAGTAGACAAAGGTAGTATTGATCATTGAAAGTGCTACACCGATTGACTACAGTGTCTTACATATGACAGAAAGTCATAAAATGCCAAAATTTGCAGGCAGAAAGGAGGACAATGTGGAAGAAGGATCCCAGACAGTTCCAATAGTAATAGGAGTAATAGGAGAAATGAGTCTTATAAAAAGGAATTTACAATCCAACTTAGATATGTTACTGATACATGTAACTCCATGTGAACTGCAGAAGGAATCAATACTGGGCACATTGTGGGTGCTACAAAGAGCACTTCTGGCTAACATGAAAGACTGAAACAATACTAATATCATGAACTTTAATCATACTTTGAATTAGGAATAGGGTTCTTTCCCATCATGGTATTAGAAACACAAAAGACTTGGAGAAAATAAAAAGGGAAATGTTTCAAATTCCATTTAAACTTTAATTGGCTGTAATGCATTTTGGGGAGTATAAGCACCTATAGTATATTCTTCTTCCTGCTGCAGTTGACACACAATCCATGTTGATATAAAAATTTAGGCACATCACACCTCTGAATGCATCATAGCATCATGTTGTATATCACATATTGACCTAAAGTGTATATGGTGGCAGACATTATTATTACCTGTATGACAGTACACAACCATAGTTTACAAACAGGTTCAGCATTAAAGGTTATTACTTGAATGGTGAAAATTTACATTTCACTTGCAGAAGTTGTTCACTGGCCTGAAACAAATGATGACAACTTATGAGCCTAGGTCATTATCTCCATTGTACAGACATTGGCAGAGCTAAGCAGATGCAGGCCAAGACTGTAAAGTTCTGACACTAAAACTAATGACAATAATGATCTCATAACTGATTACTTTATGTGCTTTGTGCTAAACAATGTACTCCTAATACATCGGACATGCTCATAAGGAAGCACTGCAGTGAATACAGTAACATCAACTAACCATCAAAAATCTTCAATAAAGTATAATAGCACAGGCACACTTACACTTTATGAGCAGATTACAGCATGGTACACATCAAGAATTGATGAAGAAGCCATTTTGGTCTTAAAATCACTGTAGTGAGAGCAAAATCAGAAAGCTACACATAAATGTTTCCATGAAGTCATAGAATAAAGATCATTATGTTTGTGGGAATAAATAATGTCTGCATGGATTCTCTACTATACTAAATAGTTACACCTTGCCAGAGTTAAAATCGTAATTATTGCTGCTGCTGCTGCCACAGGACTGTTTAAAGTACATGGTTCAGAAAGGACACACTTCAAGGTATGAACTAAGTAATGTTTTAGATGATCATGTATCTACAAAAGTACTTTTGAGGGATCCAAAAGCTTTAAGAATACCATTGTTCACACATTTATTAGTTAGCCATATGACTATTGCCAAAGCCACTCTCATCCATAAATATGTATGTGCACATACACCCTACAAGATTTGAACAATTACTAATCTAACTGCACAAGCTATAGAAGTCATTCTTAATTGCATACCTCATAGGAGAACTGTTATCTTAAGGATGAAAGAACACCTATTTAAAATGTGATGACTTCACCCTTATGCTGACATGTCTATGCATCACCTAAAAGGTATAGAAAGATTTGGTGGGGCATGTTGGACAAGATGGTGTTTCATGTCAATACACTCATAGTATGGTAGTCTGTGGTGGATTTTAACAGCTTCCTATGTAACTCTGCAATGTAAAAACATGTATTAATCACATGCAGCACAGATAAAATGGTATGAAAAGTGTGAGACAGAAGATATTTGAAGATATGGCATCATCACTGTGGTGCAAAGCAGTTTTGGGGGGCTAAAAGGGAATGAAAATGATGGAAAAACTCTCTTCCAGTGTACATGTACCTATCAGTATAGTCATACTACTCACTCACTGCTGGATTTGAATACCTACTATATAAGTACACAAGGTTGAGAATATTCTGTCAAATTCACATGCCACAGGAGAAGTCTGACTAAACTTTGAGACAGAGAATATTTGAAGGCATTACATCATCATTGTACTGCAAAGTATATATGTAGTTTATAACTGAGTGAAAGAGCAGTGCAGTTTCTGTGCCCATGTCAATATCTTACATGAGTAGAGCATTATAAGCCATTAACTTGAAGAAGCTACAAGGTGATATTGTTGACTTTAGGAAAGGAAATGTTTTTTCATGGCCTCGTGATACACTTTTGAATCGGAACCCTGTTCCTTCTGAACAAACCACTAGAGCCTCATATAGAAATGAGACTGTTGAAACTTAGGATCCTACCAATAAATGACAGTTACATCTAGGATCCTTTCAGTAAATGAAATTTACTGGTGAACCATGATGTACTGAATACAGCACAACCCTCTATTTCATGAATGCAATCTCTTTTTTCCCCTCCCCAAACTCCTTGCTATAGAAAGAGGATTTAGAAACGGATGCTGCAAGAGTAGAATGAGTTGGGGGCATGTGAGGGAAAAAGATCAAATGACTTGTATGACCACACACAACAAATATCAAAACTCATTTTTTAATATTTCTTCATTTTGTTTAACCACAGAACAAATATATTTTGTCAGCAAATGGTTATCTTTTATTCCAGTTAAACAATCTGATCTTACAGATGTTATTGTAAATCTGAGAATATTTGCCAGAAATGTGTCACTGAAACTAAATTTTCCAGATTTAGATTCAACTCCAAATTAAAAAAAAAAAACAAGTACTTTTACCCTGATATACTTCCTTTTTGGGAGCTTTTACTGAAGTCTGTACAGAACAAATTTGGCAAGCCTTATCTGAGAGGCATCCGATCCCCTTTCATAATCTGTTTATTAGACAATCACAGGCATTGAGGAAGATACGTGAAGCTTCACACTTAGAGATTAGACCAGCAGATGAAATTGGTGGGATTGTTGTGATGGACAGACAATTCTACTTCGAACAAATGAGAAGCTTACTTAATGATGACACTACTTATTTGCCAAAATGAAAACATCAAGTTACAGGCCTAATAGATAAGGTCATTTTTATCTATATGACCTTCTACTGATGAATAGAATTTCAGAAGGACATTTTGATTATTTTCAGTAGATCACCCTGTTATTACTTCCATTTATGGCATACCCAAAGCCAATAAAGATGTCTCTACACCACCAATGTGCCCTATTTTATTAAATAGAGGTTGGGTCACAGAACCCCTCTCCATCTATCTGGAGAAGACTTTATGACCCATACCAGACAAAGTTAATTCTGTGTTAAAAAACACTAAGAACTTTTTGGCTGATCTATTTGAATGGCATCAAAATTCAGGTGTTATGAGTGAGTTATACTGAATGATGTAGGTATTGACTTTGTACATGAGTTCTTCATACTAATACTGATTTTAGTCATCTTAAAACTGAAGTCATTTGCACCCTTTTGGAGTTTATTTCAGTGAATAATGTTTTCATTTTTGAAAATGAATTCTATCTACAAAAGGTCGGAGTAGCAATGGGCACAGCATGTACCAATAGTTACACTAATTTAGTATTGGCACTGTGGAAGACAGAAAAAGGTTTGAAAGGGAATCTCTTTGTACATTACATTAGACACTATAGAGACTTTGTAGATGCTATCCTTTTTAGTGTGGACTGAAACCCACAGGATTTGCACTGTTTATAGAGTTTTTTTTATATAGCACCACTACTTTTTTACAGTTTAGCTCTAAATTTTCAGGCAAATATAATTTTTTGATGTACTGATTAGTAGACGTGATCTCTGTCCTTTCCATACAGGGCTGTATAGGAAAAATTGCAAGAAAACTAATCTGCACAAGAAAGTATATACCCACATTATATATTGGAGAAGGTCCTAAAGGGTGAATTTATGAGAGTCTTGATACTTTATGATGATGATATCCTTAACTTGTGATTTTATACAGAGAGGCTGTTCCATACAATAGACTGAAAATTGTATTAAAGAAGTATTGTCTGTAAGGAATATTAAAGGGAAACCTTACTTTTCAAAGAGAGTCAGATTAGAGACTGAAGATGATGGTAAAATGCACAACACAAATTCACATTTTCCAGTGATATTTATATAGTATATAACATCATTAGAAAGAATTGGCGTCTTCTGATGGCCAGACATGATCTGACAAAGGTTTTAGGAAATACAACAAAATTTGCTTTCAGAAATAACATCTCTCTTAAATGCCAGTTATGTTATAGTCACAATATTAATCACCAATACCAATTCTCAGATCATATAGGGACATTTGCATGCCATTGCTGTAGATCATGTCAGTACGCTCAGACTTGTGTTTATTTATCACATCCAGTTTTTGGTGAAATGATTAAGTTTGACTTCTATGCTAATAGCAGGTGCAAGAATTCTATGTAGGAAAGACAAACTGGATGCTTAAAGACAGTATACTGGAACACATTAAGGACTGCAGAAATCAGACAACTATGAATGCATTGGCAAGACCTGGCATAGAGTTGGAAAAAGACCATTCATTCAGATTTTTAGTACTAGATTTACTTGGGGAAAACATTAGGAGTGAGGACTTGAAGAACTTAACTGAGAAGAAGGAGCTGTATTACATAAGACAAATGAGAACCAATAGATATCCTAGCTTAAACGAATATACCTTATTAAAACCAGTTTTGAAATCTCATCCACTCTTCCTTTGACTGCTTCCTTAATGAAGTGTAGTACTTCATTTCGCTAGAATCCATACACAATATATATTTTTATTAACTTTGTTTTTAGATTTGCAAGTCAGATTAATATTCTGTCATTTTAATTTAGTTTCTGTATTTTTAGCACATGACTTTGAATGTCTTTCTCATTGAATGGCCACATTCTGTGGAAAGAAGCATTTAGATTCTCGCTATTTTAGATACTGTTTCATGTATTCTTCTATTATGGAGATGCAGTGTAAATATTTATTTAAGTTGTTTTACTGCATTTAGAAGATTTTAGATAATTCATATGACCCCCAAAAAGCTTTAATGTTCAATTACGGCAATGATCCCTTAGGGTTATGTGCACATGTGCTTAGATTATCTTCTAATAGAATAATTTAGGGTATAGATGTAACCAATGCACTTTAGGTGTTTCTATTAATATTTATGAGAGTTCATATATAAGACTGTGTTACAGTATCTATTCATAGGCTAACCTAGGAAATAGGCGAGACTATTGGCTCATTGATGTCTATTGTTTTAATATTCATGAATTCTCACATATAGGGCTGTCCTATATTTTGATAGGCTAATCCATGGGATAAACAGGACCAATTATTTACTGAATCTGCAGTGCCAGTGTTTATTATCTCCTATGTTTAAAATTGCTATATACCATTTTGATAGGTTTGCTCAGGTGACTGATGAGACCAATGGCCTATTGATCCTGCCGTTCAGTATTTATAATCCTTTCACAGACTTATATGACTGCCTTTGATTACATTAGTGAGTGTGTGAATCTTGACAAACTTGATTACAGTTATTCTGAGATCCGAATATATGTGCACATGTCCTTTGATAATTGATATGCTTTAGATGGATCCCAATCTATAATGGCAGTGATTTTCTAACAGCATACATCTTAAATGATCAGACCATCTCCTGGTAGGGTATCATAAGGCATATGGGTAACCAATGGGTTTTAGTTCTTGCATGAATATTCATGATCTCTTACACTTAGGATTGTGCTGTACTATTTTTCGATAGGCTAACTTACGAGATGAATGAGACCCAATGGTTTACTATATCTTCCACTGTATTAATATGCCAATGATAAGTGGTCATTTTTAATGATACAGGTATTGACTTTGTAAAGGAATTTCTTCATACTGATACTGATTTTAGTCATCTTAAAACTGAGCTCATTTACACCCTTTTGAAGCTTATTCTAGAGAATAATGCTCCCGTTTTTTAAACTAAATTCTATCTACAATAGGTCGGAGTAGCAATAGCCACAGCATGTGCCAGTATTTATGCTAATTTAGTATTGGCACAGTGGGAAACACAAAAAGCTTTCAAAGGGAATCCCTCTGCACATTACATTAGACACTATAGATGCTTTGTAGATGATATCTTTTTAGTTTGAACCAGTACCCCAGAAGAACTTACCCAGTTGATATATTTTTTACATAACACCACTACTTTTTTTCAGTTTCACTCTAAATTTCCAGACAACACATAGAATTTTTAGATGTACGAGTTAGTAGAAGTGATCTTGGTTCTTTCCATACAGGGCTGCATAGGAAGAATTACATGAAAAATCTTCTGCACAAGACACGTATGCACTCAACTTATATATTGGAGAATGCCCTAAAGGGGCAATTTATGAGAGTCATGAGACTTTATAATGATGATGCCCTTTTAGAGGATGTGTTCAATAAATTAACTAGTGAATTTATAGACAGAGGCTATTCCTTGTAAGAAACTAAAAATTGTATTAAAGAAGTATTGTCTGTATGGAATACTAGAGGGAATCCTTACTTTTAAAAGGGAGTCAGATTAGAGACCGAAGGTGATGTTGGTGCAAATGCACAACACAAATTCAGAAAAATATACTCCCATTAACATTTACCAGTGACACTGATGTATTATGTAACATTATAAGAAAGAACTGGCCTCTTCTGATGTCCAGTCAAGATCTGGAAAAGGTCTTAACAAATACACAGAGATTTGCTTTCAGAAATAGCATCTCTTTCTGAAAAGCCAGTTATGCCAGTTATGTTATGGCCATAATATTAATCATCAATACCAACTCTCAGAGTGTATAAGGACATTTGCATGCCATTCCTGTAAAGCATGTCAGTACATTCAGACATTTCTTTATTTATTATATCCAGTTTTGGGTGACAGGATTGAGTATGACTTCTATGCTGACTGTGCGTGCAATAATTTAGAATATTATACCTAATCGGTAAGATGCAAAGCATTTTATGTAGGAAAGATGAACCGGATGCCTAGAAATAGGATACTGGAGCACATTAGGGATTACAGGAATCAGAAGACTGTGAATGCATTGGTGAGACATACCATAGAGTTTGGCAAAGACCATTCATTCAGATTTTAGTACTAGATTTACTTGGAGAAACATTAGAGGTGGGGACGTGAAGAACTTAACTGAGAAGAAGGAGTTACATTGGATTATACAACTGAGAGCTGATAGACATCCTGGCTTTAATGAATATACCTTATTGAAACCAGTTTTGAAATCTCATCCACTTTTCCATTGACTGTTTCCTTAATGAAGTGTAGTGCTTCAGTTCTCTAGAATCCACAAACAATATATATTTTTATTAACTTTGTTTTTTTATAGATTTGTAAGTCAGATTAATATTCTCTCATTTTAATTTAGTTTCTGTATTTTTAGCACATGAATTTGAATGCCTTTCTCATTGAATGGGCACATTCTGTGGAAAGAAGCATTTAGATTCTTGCTATTTTAGATACTGTTTCATGTATTCTTCTATTATGGAGATGCAGTGTGAATGATTATTTAAGTTGTTTTACTGCATTTACAAGATTTTAGATAATTCATATAACCCTCAAAAACCTATAATGTTCAATTACAGCAATGATCCTTTAGGGTTATGTGCACATGTGCTTAGATTATCTTCTAATAGAATAATTTAGGGTATAGATGTAACCAATGCACTTTAGGTCTTCCTATTAATATTTATGAGAGTTCATATATAGGACTGTGTTACAGTATCTATTCATAGGCTAACCTAGGGAATAGGTGAGACTATAGGCTCATTGATGTCTATTGTTTTAATATTCATGAATTCTCACATATCGGTCTGTCCTATATTTTGATAGGCTAATCCATGGGATAGACAGGACCAATTATTTGCTGAGTCTGCAGTGCAAGTATTTATTAACTCCAATGTTTAGAATGGATATATACCATTTTGATTGATTTGCTCAGGTGACTGATGAGACCAGTGGCCTATTGAGCCTGCTGTTCAATAATTATAATCCTTTCACAGACTTATATGTCTGCATTTGATTTCATTACAGAATGTATGAATCTTAACAAACATGATTACAATTACTCCAAGATCTGAATATGTGTGCAGATGTTCTTTCATAATTGATATGCTTTAGATGGATCCCAATGTTTATAACGACAGTGATTTTCTAACAGCATACATCTTAAATGCTCAGACCATCTCCTGGTAGAATATCATAAGGCATATGGGTGACCAATGGGCTTTAGCTGTTGCATGAATATTTATGAGCTCTTACACTTAGGACTGTGCTGTACTATTTTTTGATAGGCTAACTTATGAAATTAGTGAGACCCAATAGTTTCCTGTATCTTCCACTGGATTTAAAGGCCAATGAAAAGTGGTCATTTTTAAACAAGTAATTTACAGAGAGAAGCTTTTGGAAAACAGCATTTAAGTTTGGAACGTTGTCAAGATGTCACCACTGATTTAGTTTTAGTTGAAGGTATTAATAGAGAATTGTTCAGTTTCTTCAGCTTCACTTTAGATAAAGTTTGTATGATACCTAATTTGAATGTAGGAACTGAAGAGATAATGTCAGAATTTTTAGTTTTAGAAAGTGAGAATATTTATGAGACTGAACTAGAAGCTGAATATTTATGAGTTTCAACATATAAGATTTTAATACTCTATTACTGGGACAGGCTAGACTGCTGCATAAATATTTATGAACATTTATATGTATAATTGTTCTGTACCGTTTTTGGTAGATTAACTCACAGGATGAACTTGACCAATGTTATATTGAGTCCGTTGCTCAACATTTAATATTTGTATGTATCTGTACAGAGTTGTGTCTGATCTAGATGTAATAACAAGTGAATAAATTCTGATTAATTTGTACAGAATCACTGTAAGATTCTAATGTATGAAGATTGTTCTTTGACAACAGATATATACAAGTATATATATATATATATATATATATATATATATATATATATATATTGTATACTACACAAAACTATTAATTGACTTTTTTCAACCTTCTGATATGCTGTTGCTTAAGGAAATCAAATGTTTACAAAATGAGATCTCAACCAAATTTGCAGCAGAAGTTTATAAAGTAGTATATGAGAATGTAGCCAACTATGAAAGGAGACTACAAGCCATTAAGTTTAAGAAGCTACAACATGATATTGTTGACTTTAGGAAAGGAAATGTTTTTTTCATGGCCTTGTGATACACTTTCAAATCAGAACCCTGTTTCTTCTGAAGAAACCAGTGGAACCTGAGATAGAAATGAGACTGTTGAAATATCAAGAATCCTACCAGTAATTGACAAGGTGAACCAGGATGTACTGAATGCAGCACAAACCTCTACTTCCATGAATGCAACTTCTTCTTTTGCCCTCTCCAAACCCCTCAGATTCAGAAAGGGGTGGTCTAAGAGTTGAGCGAGGATGGGACACTTGAGGCAAATGGATCAAATGACTTGTATGAACACATGAAGAACTAATTTTTAATATTTCTTCATTTGATTTAACCACAGAACAAATATCTCTCCTCAGCAAAGGCTTATCTTTTATTTCAGCTAAATAGTCTGATTATACATATGTTATTATCAATCTGAGAATATTTGCCAGAAATGTCTCATTGAAACTAATATTTTCATATTTGGATTCATCTCCAAATGTTTTTAATAAAGCAAGTACTTTTACCCCCGATATACAACCTTTTTTGGGAGCTTTAATTCTGTGAAGAACAAATTTTTTCAAGCATTATCTGAGAGGCATATGTTTTCCTTTCATAATCTGTCTATTCAACAATCACAGGCATTGATGGAGTTATGCAAAGCTTCATACTTAGAGATTGAACCAGCAAATAAAGGTGCTGGGATTTTCATAATGGACAGACAATTCTACCTTGAACAAATGAGGAGCTTACTTTATGATGACACCATTTATTTGCTGATATGAAAACATCAAGTTACAGGCCTAATAGTTCAGGTCAGTTTTTAACTTTACGACATTCTAATGATGAATAGAATTTCACAAGGAGTTTCTGATTATTTTTCAGTAGAACACCCAGTTATTCCTTCCCTTTATGGCTTATCCAGAGTCCATAAATATGCCTGTACACCACCAGTATGTCCCATTTTATCGACAAGAGTTTGGATCGGAGAACCCTCTCCAATCTATGTGGAGAAGACTTGATGACCCATACTAGGCAAAGTTAACTCTGAAATAAAAGACACTAAGAACTTTTTGGTTAATCTGTTTGAATGGTATCAAAATTCAGATGTTATGAGTGAATTGTATTTAATTACTCTGGATGTTACCTACTTTTCACCTTTTATATTGAATGATACAGGCATTGACTTTATAAGGGAGTTTCTTTATACAGATACTGAGTTTTGTCCTCTTAACTCATTACATCCAAGTTACGCCTTCAGGTGCATCTGCAGTTAACTCCTATGACGTCTCTAGGCATCAAGTATTGTTTGTTTATATTTGCATCAATA
The DNA here is from genome assembly GCF_019279795.1 of Protopterus annectens. Classification (NCBI taxonomy): domain Eukaryota; kingdom Metazoa; phylum Chordata; order Ceratodontiformes; family Protopteridae; genus Protopterus; species Protopterus annectens. Next base: position 130,158,683 of record NC_056750.1, read on the forward strand.
ATTCCAAAACCATGCTATGTAGAAGGTTTTAAAACTTTTCATCTTAAAGCTCACACAATGGCAAACTCAACTGCATTAATGTTTGGCCTCTGTCTAGTGCCGGTAAAATATATTATTTAGCTCGTATATTATCCAGCCCGTCCCCCAGGCAAACACCTCCTATCCTTTAGTCTAGTATGACTCTGGAACTCCCTACCACCATCCATTCGTACTACCCCTAGCTACTCTATCTTCAAAAAAACTCTTCACTCACATCTAGCAATCCAGTGGGAATACTCCTGCTGCCACCCTACATAACTTACTCTGCAAACTCTCATCTTCTCTTTCCTTCAATAGCATTCTTCCTTTTCATATATTCTTGTAGATTAATTTCTAAATATATGTAATTCTTACCCACACCTCTCTGTGCAAGCTTACCAACATGTATTATCGATCCTGTATATGTCTACTAATTATTCCCATAATATTCTGTATTACCTGTTCATTTATCACTAACCTAAACTGTTTGTACTATTTGTCCTTGTCTAAATTTCTGTAGTATACTTTCAATCTATGACATATAGTAATATTAATAGTTTTTGGTCCGCTCTATTTTATAACACATGTAAGCTTACAATCTACATCATATAGTAACCTTGATTTGTTTATGGAGCTTTTCTCCCTAGGTCTAATTCCTGTTGTATATTTTCAATCTATGACATATAGTAATGTTAATAGTCTTTGGTCTGCTCTATTTTATAACACATGTAAGTTTATAATCTACATCATATTGTAACCTTGATTTGTTTATGGAGCTTTTCTCCCCAGGACTCCTTTGAAAACGGGTTCACTTTGGCCCAATGGACTATCCTGGTAAACCGACTGCAAATAAATAAAATAAAATAAATGTATTTGTTTATTTATTTTAGATTTGTTGACCGGCCTAGTCTATCTGGATACATGTCCATTTTCAGTAGAGGCCTGGGGAGAAAAGCTCCAAGAAAGACATACAAAGAAATATAAAAGTCATAATAGATCAAATTAATAACAAAATACAAAAGTCAAAACAGATCAAACTAAAAACTACAATTGTAATAAAAACATAACTTTATATATATATATATATATATATATATATATATATATATATATATATATATATATATATATTCAAATACAATAATCAGTGAGGATAGCATTAGCAGTAGGTATCAATGGGTAATGTACAAGAGATGGTCAATATGCAATATACATAAATTTTATTTGCAATAATATGGTATTTTGCTGCTGTAGGGTAATATTATGAATTTCAGAGTAATTATTATAGCAATAACCCACACCTGGGTGTGAGTAATGCTGGATTTACCCACGGTTGGCGTGGTTTGGTCCCGGTGAGCCGAGGACCAAAAAAGCCAACCGTGGGTAACAGCATTACCACCAGAAGTGGATTATTGCTATTATACTATGACATTATTTAAGAAAAGAAGCTATTACTTTTCTTAAATAATGGCATAATATAATGCCTGTTTGCTGCCCTTCCGCAGATGTCTGGCATCCGGCAGTTCTGATGTACTGCGCGCCTCGCAGTACATCAGAGCTGTGAGCAAAAGCACGAGAAAGCAAGATCTCATTTGCTTTTTAGTGTTTCGCTATGTTAAATGGGTTTAACATAGTGAGACAGCTTTAAAATAAGCAACGGAGATGTCCGTTGCTTATTTTAAAACTGTCTCGCTATGTTAAACCCATTTAACATAGCGAAACACTAAAAAAAAGCAATGGAGATCTTGCTTTCTCCGTTGCTTTTTTTTAAAACCTGTCTTGCTATGTTAAATGGGTTTAGCATAGTGAGACAGCTTTAAAATAAGCAACGGAGATTTCCGTTGCTTATTTTAAAGCTATCTCACTATGTTAAACCCATTTAACATAGCGAGACAGTGTTTTAAAAACCGAGTTATACTAATGGAAAAAAGTCCGGGCGACCGGACCTTTTTCCATTAGTATAACTCGATTTACAACGGGCACGCTGGCCAATCAGCGTGCACGTTTTGGAATAATAATGGGGGGTCATGGTATAATAGTTTAAAAGGAAGGAAGTTAGTCAGGGTTAGTACAGGTGCATAGCCAGTGTGTCTTAAGAAATAGCTTTAGTTTCTTTTTAAAGAGTGAAAGAGAAATTTGAGTTGTAAGTTCAGTGGGTAGTAAATTCCATAGCTTTCCTACAGAGTTAGAGTACAGGGAGTCACCTGATGAGTTATTGGACCTTGAAGTGCTGATCAGCAGTTTATTTGAGGAGCGTAAGTTCTTGAGGTTTTTGTAATGTGTAATGATGGTAGAGAGTATCGGAGTGTTGGTGGGTTGATACAGGGTCTTATAGACAATGGCAAACTGGAGAAATTAAAGATGGTTAAGAAATTCTAGCCAGTCTAGTTGTTTTAGGTTTAGACAGTGATGAGTTCTGAAGGGAGAGCCTGTCGCAAATCTAGCAATATTATTGTACGATGTTGCCAGTTTGTTGAGGTTATTTTTTGAAAGGTTAATATATGTAGGGGAAGAATAGAGTAGAGCTGAGATTAAGTGGGTCCTGGCTATAGTGGTTCTAGCCACTGGTGTAAGAAAAGGCTTGATTCTGTAAAGGGATCCCAGTTTTTTTGTTCACTGATTTTATTGTGCTGTTTATATGACTATCAAAGTTGAGGTTGTTGTCTATTGTTATTCCTAAGAGTTTAGTGGTCATGTCAGGAGAAATAACAGTGCCATCATTAGATGTGAGTGTGAGATGAATAGGGGTGGAGTTTCAGGTTGGAGTAAAGAATAACAGTTTAGTTTTTTGGGGGTTAAGGAGGAGGCAGCTGTTTGAGAACCATTGTTCTACAGTGTTGAAAGCTTTTTGGGTAAGAGATTTAAGTTCAGTTTGAGAGGTGGCTGTACAGATAATAGTAGAGTCATCTGCATATTGAATGCAGATGGTGTGTGGGATTGCTAATTGAAGGTCATTAATATAAATGGAAAATAGGAGTAGGCCTAAAATGGAGCCCTGTGGAACACCAAGGGAAATAGGAAGGGTATTAGAGAGTTTATTTTGCCAGAGTACCTCCTGTTGCCGGTTTTCAATGTAAGATTTGAACCAATTTATGGCTAGGGGATTAAGTGAAAGAGATTTCAGTATGTGTAGGAGGTGTTGGTGATTAACCATATCAAAGGCTTTAGATAGATCAATGAAGACTGCAGAGGAAAGAATATTATTGTTACGGTTTTTATTGATGCTGTCTGTGAAGGATAGAAGGGCAGTGGTGGTACTGTGGAAAGGTCTGAATCGATGTTGACAGTTGACAAGTAAGTTGTTGTGGAGAAGGTGGTCTAGTAGTTGCTTATGGATGCATTTTTCCATAATTTTTTCTGTTGTTTTTATGATATTAATTTATATAGATATTATTTTCATATTTTTCTAAATGTTTGAACAACCAAGTAACACAGACAGAACTCCTTAGCCTATTATGAAAGCTCTCAGCTAGATGAATAGAATGCTGCTGACAGTATGTGTATAACTTGAATGGTTGCTGAGATATTGTAAGTTGTTTACAAATTATTAGAAATTTAGTAGCTACTGTGTTTACTATGACTTATAAAATTCAGTTTAAGATCTAGAACCTAAAGAATACTACCACAATAAAAATAGTTTGTGCTGAAGGGTGGGCCATTTATACTTTTTTCGTAACTCCTATGGTTCCAGAGACATGAAAAAGAAGTTATGTACTCACCATAATGTTCCATGTTTGTTGTCCAGTATCTCACCTTCAGTCTTGCTATTTTGGGTTTGGAGCTGAAACCTCAGCTCTGTCTTGGCCTATACTAAAGTTTGAGAGCTTCTACTGTCTCGAGGCTGAATACCTATGCCATAGTACTTAGTGGCTATTCCTCAGATCTCATTTGAGAAGGAAGGTTTTCATGATATGTACAATATCCAAAAAGATAATATCTGAAAAAACATATTATCAAAAAATTATCAAGAAAAGGCAAGAAGGGAATCAGACCTTATCTGCCAATTTCTGAGAAAAAAATTCCTCCAGATACTCCAGGAGGGGGACAGCTAGGCATCCTGCAAGACTGAAGATGAGATACTGGGACAACAAACATGGAACATAATGGTGAGTACATTACTTCTTTATGTTATGTTGTCCCACCTCGCCTTCAGTCTTGCTATTTTGGGACAGAGTCCCCAGCATAATTTTCGTTCCTGTTCCGGGAGGCCACATCTACTTTGTAATGAGTAATAAAAGTATAAGGGTTAAACCATGTAGCAGCAGCACAAATTGAATCTAGTGGAAGTCTGGATTGAAAGGCAATGGAGGTAGATACCACTCTAGTGGAATGCCCTTTGATTTTCCCTGGCAGTTCCTTATTGTGGGATCATAGACATATGTGATGGTTTCAGTAAGCTATTTGGACAAAGTAACTTTTGAGACTGCCAAACCATTTTTATTTTCTGAATAGGAGACAAACAATTGGTCTGACTTTCTAAATTTTTTGGTCCTGTGCAAGTAAAAATGTAACTGTCTGTGCACATCCAGTTGATGGAGATTATACTCTGCCTTGTTGCCATAGTTTGGAAAAAAAAAAACACTGGTAATTCTATACTCTGGTTTAAATTGGCTTGAGAACAAACTTTCGGTAAGAAGGAAGGATTTGTTTCTGACGGAAACTCTATCTTTATGGAAGATCAAACAAGGTGGATGGATAGACAAGGCTTGCAACTCTGACAGTCTCCTGGCTGAAGTAATTGCTGAAACAAACCACAGGAACTGGGATGCTGCAACAGTTTATTCCGGTACCTCGGCAGAATGCCTTCAAAGGAATAATCACAAAGACAGAAGCTGCATCTTATATACTGTGCATCACAGCAATGAATTAATCAATTAATCAGTTACAAACAATTAATTGAATAAACTCCACAGAATTAAGGGTACAATACATATGTATATGAATATAAAAAAATGTATAAATACCAAACTATTCACTACATAAATGTTAAAAAACAATCATATATAATGAATAACAATGATACCTAAATATTAAGATTCATTTCCAAATTCAAACCCCTTGGCTTAAGAGTACCAAACTTCAAAATAAATCTGCTCTCCAAATTTAACAAACTCTGCAAAAAAATTTCCAACATTATGCAAGTTAGGTTTAGCTAAAGCACAAAAAAATAGAGAATCCATCAAACCATTGTGAACTGCATGGAAATGTTCAGAAATCGGGCTATCAATTCTAGCATTACGGACATCACCCGTGTGTTCCAAAATGCGTATTTTCATTTGACGTTTGGTTTGGCCTATGTAATATTTTGGTGGAACACATCCGCAACCAACAATGTACACTACACCACATGACTTGCAATTAAAGTTGTTTCTAGCAATGTATTTAACCCCATTAATATTGCAGCCAGATAAATTTCTGACTTTGACACAAACTTTACATTTTCCACACTTAGACATGCCATAATATGGAATAACAGAATCGGAACTAACAGCATCAAAAGACAAGTACTTGGGTTTCAAAATTTCCTTTAGGTTAGCATACCTGCCATACAAAAAAGAAACATAATCAGGAAATAAATGGCCTATATCCTCATTTTTGTAAACAATTGGCCATAAAAAATCTACAATCTCTTTTAAAACCCCAGAGAAAAGAGAATATTTCGTAACAAAGAATATCTTCTCACTATTGACACAAAGATCTTCATTGTGTCTAAAACTTTTGTTAAAAACTTTTGAGACTTTATTCTCCTTCCTATTTGGATTGAATAGTCTGTCACGACTTTTCCTGATCAAACTTTCAGAATAACCCCTAGTCATCAGTCTATTACTAACATTTACAAATTCCGATTCTAAAAAAATATTTTCAGAGGTATGTTCCTGGATAAGTTTAAACTCACCAAAGGGAAGTGCCTCAATCAAATGTGTAGGATGTGCACTAGTTGCATGTAAAAAGTTATTAGAAGCTATATCTTTCCTGAAAGGTCTAAACTGAACTAGTTCCTGTTGATCTACATACAACAAAATATCCAAGAACTGAATCTTGTATGTATTCACAATGTACGTGAATTCCAAACCAAACTTATTTTGATGAAGACTAACCACAAATTTATCAAATTCTGATATGTCTCCCTTACAAATAAAAATTAAATCATCAATATATCTGTGATAAGAAACAACCCTTCTCTGAAAAAATTCCAACGTATACAAAAAATTGATCTCAAAATATGACATGAATAAAATGGCATAAGTGGGGGCAAAATTAGCCCCCATAGCAGTACCTTCTTTCTGAAGAAATACTTTTTGCTCAAACAAGAAATAATTATGAGTGAGAGCAAATTCCAAAAGTGAGATGACAAAAGAAGTGCATGGACCCTCTCCCAAAATTTTAGTAATGGCTTCCAGACCAAATTTTGTACTGATGCTGGTGTATAAAGCCTTCACATCAACTGTACCCCAATAGTAGCTTGAATCCCATTTAAAGTTCTTTATCAATTCACAATACTGATTAGTATTACTAATGTGAGAGGTTACATACTTGAGTTCTTTTTTTAGAATATTGTCTAAAAATATGCCTACATGCTCCAAAAAGCCTCCACAGCAGGACACAATAGGGCGGCCAGGAGGATCTCGAAGATTTTTATGTATTTTGGGTAATGTATAAAAGGTAGGATCCTTAGGATTAACAATAAACAATCTTTTAACGTCTTTCCTGTTTAAGAAACCTAACCTTTCACCCCTCTCAAGAACTTCAAAAAGTGCTGAATTATATTCACTGATGGGATTATTAGGTAATTCAACATAAACATAATCATTACACAGCAAATCATAATTCATTTTTAAGTAATGACACCTCTCCATGATTACCCAGTTGCCACCCTTATCAGCAGTACAAAAAACATATTTATTAGAAGCTTCTTTCATGATCTTTAAAGCTAACCATTCAGATTTATTGAGATTGAAAGTAATGTATTGCTTTAAAAACATTACATATTCAATCTCTACTGTCTTGCATAAAACATTTTCAAAGGTCCTAAGAATAGCAGAGTTTTTGGGTGGACAGAAAGAACTACAGGCAGGCAGTTGAGGTAATATAAATTTACCATAACCAGTAAAAAAATGCTCAGTGTTCTCCACAGTACTAACTTTGTCTACACTAGAAGCAGAACCACACCCAACAGGAACCTCCGTGTCATTAATTCCAAACCCTTCAGTTTCAAAATCATGCGTAGAGAGATCCAATAAAGGATCAAACAAAATGGAAAATTCAGCAGAATCAAAGGAACAAAAAGTATTGTTCATATCCATGTCAACACAAGCAAATTCATCATTTTCAACATTTTCCAAACACCTGTTGCTTGAACTGCTATTGCTTTCAAAAAAAACTTTTAAATATAGCTTCCTACAAAAGCGCTTGATATCTATAAGTATATCAGAAAGAGCTGGTACTTTAGTGGGCACAAATTTACTCCCCCTATTTAACACCAGCTGCATATCAGACATTAAAACAAAGTCGCTTAAGTTAACTATATTCATACTGTTCAAAGCAGGTTCTGCAGAAACGCCATTGTAAAAATTAAGGCGCTTAGCAGTAAAGTTAGTAGTAGAACAAAAAGCAGTCCCAGAGTCAATTTCAATGATGGAATCAGTACCTTCTATTACGACCCTTCGGTCATGACTTGCGTTTGAATCCCTGATGAAAATTCCATCTGCCTTGTTCTTCCGTCTCCATAGACGTACCAGTATCATCCATAACGTCTACCCTCTCGAAGGAAACACTTTTTTTACTACTGGCAGCTGTATCTGACGATGAAACAGAAGAGTCCCGACCACTTCGTGAACTTCCTTCTGACCCTCTCATTTGGAACATACCATTTTTACATTTACGCTGCCAGGAATATGCTACATTCTTTTTAAAATCATTGATGCCCCTGTTAAGTTTTTTCTTTTTTCTTGCAATGACATCACACTCTATCTTAGAAACTTCACCATTGATATCCTTCATAGCCACGATAAAAGCTGGATTGGGATATTCATCTGATAAACTGGCCTCACCTTCCGCAATCTGTGCTTGGATTAGCCCCAAGCTTCTACGGTTACGTTTGATCAAAATCTTTAACCAAGTAAGAGTGCATTGTAACGAAGCTGCCTTCCACTCCTCCAAATATTAATTTTCATCCTCCGAGAACTTATAAGCAGGAAGTTTATCAATTCTCAGCCCTCTAGGTGTGACAGATAGTTCAACATATTTCTCCAATAAACGTATGTCATAAAACAGAGAAGTCTCCTTAATTCTGAGCCTTTTCAAATCTTCAAATTTTTTATCAAAAACATTGTTCCCAGACACAGTCCACGGATCAAATTGAGCCAACTTGTCATCCCTTTCCTTCGCCAAGTTAGCAAACAAAAGTCCATTACCATTTGAATTCAAATTCGACATCATAGAAACCAGTCCAGCTCCTTCAAAAGGATGAGAAAAAAACAACGAACAACAAAAAACAGAAACAAACCACAGGAACTGGGATGCTGCAACAGTTTATTCCGGTACCTCGGCAGAATGCCTTCAAAGGAATAATCACAAAGACAGAAGCTGCATCTTATATACTGTGCATCACAGCAATGAATTAATCAATTAATCAATTACAAACAATTAATAATCTGGCTGCAATATTAATGGGGTTTAATACATTGCTAGAAACAACTTTAATTGCAAGTCATGTGGTGTAGTGTACATTGTTGGTTGCGGATGTGTTCCACCAAAATATTACATAGGCCAAACCAAACGTCAACTGAAAATACGCATTTTGGAACACATGGGTGATGTCCGTAATGCTAGAATTGATAGCCCGATTTCTGAACATTTCCATGCAGTTCACAATGGTTTGATGGATTCTCTATTTTTTTGTGCTTTAGCTAAACCTAACTTGCATAATGTTGGCAATTTTTTGCAGAGTTTGTTAAATTTGGAGAGCAGATTTATTTTGAAGTTTGGTACTCTTAAGCCAAAGGGTTTGAATTTGGAAATGAATCTTAATATTTAGGTATCATTGTTATTCATTATATATGATTGTTTTGTAACATTTATGTAGTGAATAGTTTGGTATTTATACATTTTTTTATATTCATATACATATGTATTGTACCCTTAATTCTGTGGAGCTTATTCAATTAATTGTTTGTAATTGATTAATTGATTAATTCATTGCTGTGATGCACAGTATATAAGATGCAGCTTCTGTCTTTGTGATTATTTCTTTGAAGGCATTCTGCCGAGGTACCGGAATAAACTGTTGCAGCATCCCAGTTCCTGTGGTTTGTTTCTGTTTTTTGTTGTTCGTTGGTTTTTTCTCATCCTTCTGAAGTAATTGCTGTCAAGAAGAGTGTTTTCCAAGATAAAAATTTTAATGAACAAGATGATTCTGGTTCAAAAGGGGGCAGAATCAAAGATGACAATACTAGATTGAGGTCCCAAGGAGGAAGAAGAGGTTCTCTAACGGGAGGTATTCACAGAAAAATACCTTTTAGGATAGCTTTGCATAGACTATGGGACATTAGACTAGATCCTAATTCTCCCACATGATAATTAGAAATAGCAACTAATTGAACTTGGATAGTGGCTGCCTCTGCCCCTTGATTAAAGGTTTCTGTTAGAAATTCCAGGATTAGAGGTATAGATGCTGTAAAAGGATCTATGTGTCTTTTTTCAGCCCAACAAGAGAACCTCTTCCATTTGCTTGCATAGAGATTCCTAGTCATCTGCTTGTGCGAAGAGACTAGAATGTGATGAACTACAGGTGGCAATTCCAGAAGCCTGGCTAAGAGCGGAAGTGGAGCAGCCAAGCTTTCAGTTTGAGGGTGTGGAGTGCAGGATGGAGCATTCCTGACTGATGCATCAGAAGATCCAGCAGTAGGGCAGGATCCATGGGTCCTCCTAAAGGTAGGGCCTAAGGAAGGGGAACCAAATCTGATGAGACCAGTATGGCACAATGAGAATTAACCTGTGACTCAACAACTTTGCTTTCTGTATGACCTTTGGAATCAAGGGAAATGGGGGAAAGGCATAAAGAAGACCCAGGGGCCAATCGTGAACCAGCGCATCCCTCGGTGACTCTCCTGGAGGGGAAATTAAGGCAAAGTAGTTGCTGCATTTAGAATTGAAGGGAGTGGCAAAAAGGTTACAGCAAGGCTGGCCCCATTTGCAAAAAATTTGATTTGCAACTTTCTGATTGAGGGCCCACTCATAAGGCATCAGAATCGCTCTGCTTAGCCTGTCTGCTATAATGTTGGATTTCTCTGGGATATGCATTGTTGTCAGAAAGCATTGAGAAGATGTCGCCCATTGCCATACTCTCTGTGCCTCTCAACAAAGAGGGTAGGATCTGGTTCCGCTCTGCTTGTTGATGTACCAAACCACTGACGTATTGCCTGTCTGAATTGCAATAGTCCCTGTGGGAAGAGTCCTGAAGTGTTTGCAATGCCAGAAGCATGGCCCTCATCTCTAGGACATTGACATGCAAATGGTACTCGTGATCTTTCCAAACTCCTTGGACACTCTATCCCAGATAATGCCCCCCACCCTATCTGATATGCATTCGTGGTAACTGTAGTGATAGGTTGAAAAAGTACAAATGGTCTGCCCATTGTTACCTGAGTGGAATGAACCCACCGCAGTAAGTCCTTCTTGCAGGAAGGAGTTATGACAGTTTTGTGAGACATGGGTAACTCCTGCATGGACCATTGGGCGAAGGGCAGCCACTGCAGTATTCTCAAGTGAAGTGCCATGGGAAGTAGTGTTATCATTGCTGCCATAGAGCCTAGGACTTTCAGCACAAATCTTGCCTGTATTCTGTTCTTGTTGAGTAAAATAATCACTTGACTGTGTAGTGCCTGTATCCTTTCCTGAAGTAGCTCTGCCAACATGTCATTTGTATTTGAATCTGGACCAATGAATGTAATATGCTGTGATAGCAATAAGGCATATTTTTCTGTATTTATAGTAATGCCTAGTTTTGAGAAAAGATGAATGGTGTAGTCTCTTGCTTTGATCAGTATTTGCTTGGTGGTGGCAGTTAGGAGCCAGTTGTCTAAGTATGGAAACACCTGGAATCCTTGGCATCTTAGATGAGCCGTAACTACTGCCATGCATTTGGTAAACACCCTGGGGGCTGTGGTAAGTCCAAAGGGCAGAGCTCTGAACTGATAATGACTGGCTCCCAGCCAGAAGTGTAGAAATCTTCTTGAGTGCCTGTCCATCTTTATGTGGTAGTACGCATCCGGAAGAACTAATGAGCACATCCAGTTGTCTTTTCCCAGAAACGGGAGTATAGACTGCAGTGTTACCATTCAGAACCTTGATTTTCTCACCGACTTGTTTAGTTTGCTGAGATCCAATATGGGTCTCCAGTCCCCTGTCTTTTTTGGAACTAAAAAGAACCTTGAGTAAATTCTGGATCCTGGTTGGTCTGTGGGGACGTCTTGGATGACTCTTTTTTTCTAGCAACTTTTGTATCTTTAGTGTTGCTTGATCCCTTTGACCGGGTGGAATGTCTGGGATAGACTTTGGTGGTTGAGGTGTACATTGGAAGGGAATGATGTATCCTCTGGTTATAATGGACTGTACCCATTTGTCTTGAGTCAAATTCAGCCAGGCTTCAGGGTACAGTGATATCCTCCCCCTGACTGCCTCTAGAGGTGGATAGATAGGCCTCATTTCAGGAGCACTGGAAGGCCTACCAGAGAAAGTTGCTCTGTCGCCCTGGTTTTCCAGACCCCCCCTCTGCCACATGGATGGCATCTTCCATTGTTTCCCCCTCTGCCCCTGGGGGAAGGATCATCACGAGTGTCAAATAAAGCACCTTTAGACTTACAGAACCACATTGTTCCACCCTTTTGACCTTTAGGATAAGGTCTGGTAGGAGTGGAAAAATGGACTGCAATGGTACACAGAGTCTTACCATCTTGTTGGCTCCTGGTGAGAGTTTCTTTTACTTTAGGCCTGAACAATGATGAACCATCAAAGGGAGTGTCAATAAAGGAAGAATGGAAGGGTTCTGCAAACTCACAAAGGCACATCCAGGAATGTCTATGAAGAGCTATTCCTGTGTCTGCTGCCCTGCTCACTTCATCGGCTGCATAACATATGAGCCACATGGAGGAGTTAGATATGGAGGCTAAGGTTGCAAGCTGGGAGTTAACCTTATCAAATAAGTCCTGGGTTGCAGCACCTTGCAGGGTATCTCCTAGCTCTTTTAGGAGATCCCTCTGAAGTCACGTGAAATGCGACAAATAATTCATCAACCGTAATGTTAAGGCCACTGAGGAGAACATATGCTTCCCATATCTATCCATCGTATGAGAATCCTTGTTTGATGGATAAACAGATACAGAAGTTTCAGTTAAATCCTGTTTTGTGGCTGCTGCCACCACCATTGCATCTACAGGAGCCCCTTTAGTTAAGCACTGCCTATCTTCTGGGGCTGTAATGAACTTATCAAGCCTCGTGGAATGGGGTCCATGGAATCTGAAGAGTCCCACACCTTCTGGCTCATGAAACCCAGGAGAAGGTCAAAAGGTGGAGACACCCAAGGGGTGGAGGGGTGAGAGCCAAATGTCTCCAGGTATACCAAGTCATCTTCAGAAGGGGAAAGGGACTTCCAGCCACCCCTCTGTTTAAAGATCTCCTGGATGTCTGAAAAAGAAACATCCACAGAGGGGGACGTTGGGGACCCTTCTGAATCCTCTAAGTCGGTATCAGAAGTGACAGACTCAGGGGAGTCTGTGTTTCCTCTTACACTTTCTCTTCCAAGGGACCTCCTCGGGGGGGATGTTTCAGAGAGGTATCGGAAGAGGAGAATCCACCCATTGTGGCTTCCTGGGGCACTGACTCTACTTTGTGGTTGATGGAGAGGTAATGACTAGGTGGACACCAGTCCCTTAGGGTGAAAAGAGTCTGGAGTCGAAGGTGGAGTAGACTCAGTGGAGAGCACACTCCACATCACCTCGAAGGCACTGCGGTCCTGGGCCAAGAGCGACTCTGTCCCCGAGAGTCTGCAAGATCTCAGCATCAAGGAGGGTGGCTCCAAGGCAGATGTGGGAACTGAAGTCACCTGAGCCAAGGCACTGAGTGGAAGAGCTGGCTGTGACAAGGGTCCAACCTGACTCTCCCCTGGAGCCAACCAGGGAGTGTCAGCTCCCAAGTCCCTCAATGGATGAAAGCATCGAAGAAACTGGAGCAGACATCGGATCCGAGATATCACTAGTGATTACTGGCTCCAGTGGATCCAGCATAATGACTTCCATACTCTCTGGATCCAAACTCATCTGAGTTGGAGGAGGAATAGGGATAGTAGAAGGTACCATTGTTGGCTCCAAGGTCCAATGGGCTGGGCTTGAAAGAATTTCAGCTAGGACCCAGGTCCAAAGCAACCTCTTCAATACCTGATCCATGTCGTCATCTGATAACCTGGAGGATCTAGAGTAATGACTGGAAGACTTGTGCCTACCTGCCACCAACTGTAATAAAGGAGAAACTGGCACCGAGCGAACAGGCTCCAATGATGGTGACTGGTTCCTCTTTTGGCTCTGCAACAGCTCCAATGAGACAGATGGAGCCGAGGGAGAAACATGTTTTTGGCTCCGATAACTCTCAGAGCCGATAAGGCATCATGCCTGGTGCTGCTTGTCAGCTCAGACACTGGAGCCGGTAAAGTAGACTTTGGAATCTTGTCTGATTTTTTTAGTCTGATTTCCTTCATCCCCTTTTAATAAGCCCCTGAATATAAGCTTATTCCTCCTCTCCTGCAAGACCCTGGCACTAGTACTATGACAAATGGAGCAGAAGTCTTGAAGATGGAGTGGACCCAGACAGTACACACAACTAGTGTGTCCATCAGTAATGGGCATCTTCTGAGTGCAGGAATCACACTTTTTGAATCCTGACTTATGTTCCTTAGCTGGTTCCTTAGACATACTAGTTATAAGGAAAACATTTCTCAATAAAAGTTAGAACAAGAACTATAACTGTTATAAAGAGAAAGCACAAATAAACAACTATCTAAAAATAAAGTACTATACATATTTTTTTTTAAAAGAGAAAAAAAGAGGGGAGGAGAAGTCTCTAAGTTAAATGACTATCTCCTCCACCTGAGGAGACACCTCTAACTGAAACAGAGTACTCCTAAAAAGCTTATAAAGAAGGAAAAAGGCCAATAATCCTCTAATTTAAAAAGGATTCTTGTGGAGAAAAACAAGGCCCAAAGAAAAGATAGCCGCAAAATAAACTTACAAGGTTTTGAAAAGGGCTAAAAATAGCACAAAACTGTTACTATAGCACTAATAAGTAAAAACAACTAACAATTAGACAGAAAAATTATAAAATATATAAAATACAAAATTTTCCAAGCCTGAGCTAGTGAAGACAATCCCGAAGCTTCAAGCGACAAATGAGATCTGAGGAATAGCCGCTAAGCACTATGGGATAGGTATTCGGCCTTGAGCTAGTAGAAGCTCTCAAGCTTTAGTATAGGCCGAGTCAGAGCTGAGGTTTCAGCTCTGAACTCAAAATAGCAAGACTGAAGGTGAGATGGGACAACATAACATCATTTGTTTGAAATGTGAGGACATAATTTAATTCTGTCAAAAGGTGTAGGCTCCACCAATTGGAAGTTACAGTGCAAACTTCTTGAGCTCCATTGGAGTGAATGAATTGAAACTGAACTCATTTGCACTCTTTTGGAGTGATCTCAGTTCTTTAGAGTTGCAAGAAAAGTCATCTTCTGCACAAGACAAGTATGCACCCACGTTATATATTGGAGAATGTCCTAAAGGGTTAATTTATGAGAGTCCTGAGACTTTATAATGATGATACCCTTTTAGAGGATGCGTCTAATAAATTAACTAATGAATTGATAGAGAGAGGCTATTCCATGCAAAAGACTGAAAATTGTATTAAAGAAATATTGTCTGTAAGGAATAATAGAGGGAAACATTACTTTTTAAAGAGATTCAGATTAGAGACCGAAGGTGATATTGGTGTGAATGCACAAGATAAATTAAAAAAAAATAGACTTATTTTACCATTTTTCAGTGTCACTGATGTAGTGTGTAAGATTATTAGAAAGAATTGGCCTCTTCTGATGTCCAGTAAAGATCTGAAAAAGTTCTTAGGAAATGCACCAAAATTTGCTTTCAGAAATAACATCTCTCTGTAAAGCCCCTTATGTTATAGTCACAATATTAATCATCAATACCAACATCAGCTAGTATAGGGACATTTGCATGCCATTTCTGTGCAGCATGTCAGTACATTCAGAGTTTTCTTTATTTATTACATCCAGTTTTGGTGACAGGATTGAGTTCGACTTCTATGCTGACTGCATGTGTAAGAATTTAATATATTATGCTCAATGTGTAAGATGCAAAGCATTTTATGTAGGAAAGATGAATCAGATGCCTAAAGATATGATAATGGAACACATTAGGGATTGCAGGAACCAGAAGACTATGAATGCACTGGTGAGACATGCCATAGGGTTTGGCAAAGAACATTCGTTCAGATTTTTAAATGAATGTGATGAGTTTTAGATGAAGGTATTAATAGCAAACTGTTCATTTTCTTCAGCTTTAGATAGAGTTTGTGCGATACCTAATTTAAATGTAAGATCTGGAGAGGTAATGTTATCAGAATGTTTTGCTTTAGAAAGTGAGAATATTTATGAGACTGAAATAGAAGTTGAATATTTATGAGTTTCAGCAGAGAGGATTTTAATACACTATTTTTTGATAGGTTAACCTATGGAATGGGCTAGACCACTGCGTAAATATTTATGAACCTTTATATGTATAATAGTTCTGTACCATTTTTGATAGGTTAAATCACATGATGAAGTAGAACAATGTTATATTGTGTCCGTTGTTCAACATTTAATTTTCATGAGTATTTCTACAGAGTTATGCATCTCATCTGAATGTAGTAGCGAGTGAATAACTCATGATAAATTTGTACAGAATCAGTGTAAGATTCTAATGTATGAATATATGTTCTTTGACAACAGATATATGTATCTATATCAATATATCTAGATATCTATATATATTTTTAAAATAGATTACACAAAATATAGTATGCATGATCTACATTATGTTTTCTATACGACTTGTCTAGTTTGATTACATAATTAACTTGTGGTGCCAGTGGAGTGGTGACTTTCCATTGGTCAGATGTTCAGGATTTAAACTTGAGTTGTTAATTATGTTTTATTAAGTCTGAAGAGGTGGAAAAAAAACAGAGAAACTGATAATATTGTGATTTCCTTGCATTACATTAAAAACACAATTCATTTTATCCAGCGGAGGTGGTCGTGATTGTTGTTTTCTATTTATTCCTGATGCTCTACTCTTTCCCATACCATTTATTCAGCAGCTGTACAGAACAGAAAACAGAAGAGAAAAAAGCATAACGACAAAAGTGCCTTGTCTTGCCAGTCCATTGTATTTTATTTCCTGTTTGCGTCTCACTATACTTGCACATCTGTGGAGTGTTTGCAGAACTAAATTTTGCCTCCCATCATCTCAGGAGGTCCTGCTAGTTCCTCTTCAGGTTACTCTAGTAGTGATGTCATTGTTTAGTAATGTGTATAATGTTAGTTGCACTGCTGACAGCCTTGGCCAAGCTATTTCATGTCTCATTATGGTACTGAGACCTGGTATAGCCCTAATGCATTAACAGAATATAGTTAACTTATTTAGCACCTGTCATATGAGGATCGTCTGAAATCACTGATACTTTATTCTGTTTCATACAGACTACTCAGAGGTGAGTTCTGCCTTGCATATACAGTAAAACAATCTTTGACCCTACTTTATTGAAAATGCTGCATATCCGTAAGTCAAATGATACACAGGTTACCCATTCTAATGGTCTTAACCTGATATGTGACATAAATAGAACCTGCTGGAGGGATAGATTTGTCTCCCAGAGATTATCACACCTTTAGAACAGACTCCCACTTCATGTCAAGTGGAGCACCTCATTGGCTTTTTTTCAAACTCAGTCTGTATGATTGGATGGGTAACAGTATTATTCATCCCAGGTGTTTCACCTATGCCCCTCATGGACAGGGGTGATAGGTGCTGATCATGGAAATAAAGGTAAAACTTGGCTAGGCTTGCAAGGGCCTAGGGTCATTAGCCTAGTAACCTCCTGTGATCCTATGATCCTGTGTTGCAACTTTCATTTTGACCCTTAACAGTTGTACTTCATCTTCAATTACTAATATGAAGTTACTGACACAACTTATTATGATTTCGCAGTGAAACAATTTATAATTTGGATTCAAACCATGCAGTACTTGTTTGGTACTCAGAACCTACTGCATTAACATGTTGAGCTACAGAAAAAGTTGCATAGCAGGTATATCTTCTGCACTCAGTACTTTATCAAGTGCTGACTGATGTGCACAAGTGCCAGTCTCGTTTATGCTATTGATGGCATTCCAAATTAAATGTTTGAGCTTTTTCATTGAGGAGTTAACCATCATTCACTGCTAGTGATTTGTGACAGTCAACCATGTGCATTGCCAAGCTTCATACCAAGGCAGAAGATTAAATTAAAAAAAAAAAAGAAAAAAAAAACATTATTACAGATTCTGCTGATTTATCCAAATACTAGCCTTCTAAAATATGTACCATTGAACCAAGTACTTGAGGCATTAGCTTGAGACGTTCATTCTTTTAGCAGTGTTTGCCAAATGATAAGTTGCATTTCTGTTAGACATCATCATGCCTTCAAGTAATAACACTTCTTTATGAAGGGACCACACAGGATATTACATAACCTCATTTTATATATAATATATAGAGGTAAGATGTATGCCTTTATAAAGTAACTATATCAATGTCATGAATAATGATTCTGACATATTTATAATGCTTTAGATTAATTATGCATATTTCTACATTTATTATGTTCCCTCACATATTAATTCATGTCATACTTGTTATATCATCCATATCATAATGTGGTATTACTAATAATAGTTCAGATTCAAATACAAAAATGTTTGCGCAACTGTGAATAAAAACATAAAAATATATTAAAAAAAATTCAGTTATGTTAGGAACCTGGGATGCAACTCCCAGACTTGTTCTGAGTTGATTCTAAATGACAAAAAATACACTGAACCCACAGACATAGCCAATATCCTGGCAGGCAGGTTCAGTGCAAACTTCTCCCCCCTCCCCCCAAAAAAAGAGCAAGTATCTATCCCAGCAGAGGGCTGTCTCCCAAACATCTCTGATGCTCAGGTGAAGGCTGCCCTCTCCAAAGCAAAAAACACTGCTTCCATGGGACCAGATGGCATCCCGGGTTGCGTCCTACATG
Source organism: Protopterus annectens (assembly GCF_019279795.1). Taxonomy (NCBI): domain Eukaryota; kingdom Metazoa; phylum Chordata; order Ceratodontiformes; family Protopteridae; genus Protopterus; species Protopterus annectens. The sequence goes on from NC_056750.1 coordinate 130,177,076, forward strand.
AACTCCAAGAAGAACTAATCCCTCAAATAAAACAGCTGTACAATCTCAGCCTCACTACAGGATATGTGCCCACAGAATGGCGTACAGCAACAGTGATCCCACTCCACAAAGGTGGAGCCTCCACGGACCCTGGAAACTATCGTCAAGGGCAGATCCTGCCTTTTGAACCTGGTTGACTTCTTCAAAACAGTCACCAAAGCCATAGATGAAGGGAAGGTAGTCCACACAGCCTATCTGGACCTAGCAAAGGCATTTGACACAATACCCCACTCGGGCATCATAGATAAGCTATCCAGCTTAAATATAAACCCCTATGTCACAAGATGGGTCGCAAACTGGCTCAAAGACAGAACCCACAGAGTGAGAGTTGCTGGAGCCATGTCAGACTCGAAACTGGTCACAAGTGGTGTCCCACAAGGTTCTGTCCTGGGACCGCTCTTGTTCGGTATATACTTTTCTGAGGTACAGGCCACCGTGGGAGGACTATGGCTCACCAAGTTTGCAGACGACTGCAAACTAGGTGCCATAATCAACTCTCCAGCTGACACAAACATCCTTCAAAAAGGTCTCACAGAGACAGATAACTGGTGCCAGAGCCATGGTCTAAAGCTAAATGCCAAAAAGTGTATAGTCATATCCTTTGGCAAAAACAATTATTTATTTATTTTATTTATTTTCAGTTTGATAACCGGGGAAGTCCACTGGGCTCAAAAGCCCGTTTTCAGTGGAGGCCCGGGGAGAAAAGCTCCATATTAATAATACATTGCACACACAACACACTATGTTATAGCAGGATAACACCTTTAACAATTTCTAAAAACATAGTACTTATGGTAGTATACGTAAGAAATACATTGCACACATAACACACAGTGTTATAGCAGGATAACACCATTAACAATTTCTAAAAACATAGTACTTATGGCAGTATACTGTATTGTTAGCATAGAAGAGAGACATGAGAATAGATTATACATAGATCTAGAATGCAAGAGACGTAAATCAGGGGGGAAGTGAAGGAGAAGCAAGGAAAGATAGAGTAGAAGAAATAGGTTTGAGTCGAAAAGCACATCTTAAGAAAAAGGCAAAAGATACATTAGTAAGTCAAGACATGCATGTAGGCCGGGGGGAGGAGAAAATATAAAAGGAAGAAATAAGAGATTAAGCAGGGGAGAGAGAGGAGATAAAGAAGTAGAGGGAGGGGAGCTGAGGGGAGAGTTTGAAGAAGAAGGGTCGGCGGAGGGAAAAATGAAACAGAGATCTAATAAGATCTAGGTAGGAAAAAAATGAAACAGAGATCTAATAAGATCTAGGTAGGAAGTATACAATTGCATTTCCAGTTTTGGGAGAGGTGAGAATGGAGAAGAGATTTGAATTGTTCATAACTTGTAGTGAGTCTTAGAAGGGAAGGAAGTAAGTTCCATTTTTTTGCTATAGTATAAGAAAGAAGGAGGTGGCCAGGAGGTCGTTTGGGTTTGTATACAGAAATAAGGTTTTGGTGACTAGATCTTAGGGGCCTGAGAGGAGTGTAGAAGGGTAAGATGTTAGATAATGCAGGGCAAGCAGTAGGTTTGAAAATTAGTTTATGTGCAGTAGTAAGTTGGAGGTAATCTAGGTGATTAGGGAGTTCTAGCCATTGGAGACTACGGAGGCAAATGCAATGGTGTGTAGAATGGGGGGAGTTAGTAGCGAATTTGGTGATTTTGTAGTAGCAACTTTCAAGTTTTGAGGAAATAGAAGCGGTGAGGTTGGTTAGAAGAGGAGCACCATACAATAGAGAAGGGAGAAGGTAGGTAGTGGCGAGTGTTTGTCTTGTGGTTAAAGAAAGAAAGTTAGCATTTCTGTAGAGCATACCTAGCTTCTGATGTTTTTTTTTATGTTTAGTTGAATGTGAGTATTAAATGTCAGGTGTTCATCAATGGTAACTCCGAGTAATTTTGCATTGTTAACAACGTCTATTTGAGACTGGGAGAGGCTGGAGATTTTGAAAGATGGCTTATCAAGAGGCAGAGTTTTTGAGGGGGGGAAGAGAATGATATGGGATTTATTGGCATTAAGGGAAAGATGGTTTTGAAGCATCCAATTTTCTATGGTTGTGAAGGCCAATTGGGTTTTGGCTTGGAGCTCGGGAAGGCTAGGGGCTGAGCAGATAACAGTGGAGTTGTCTGCATATTGCACAATTTGAGAATGAGGAATTGCAGAGTGGAGGTCGTTGATAAAGACATTGAAGAGCAGGGGTCCGAGAATTGAACCCTGAGGGACTCCAGTAGGGGTAGGTAAGAAGTTTGAGGTACTTGTATTCCATTTCACTGCTTGGGATCTATCTGAGAGATAGCTTTTGAACCAAGAAAGGGAATTGTGGGAGAGACTGAGGTTAGAAAGGTGGTTGAGAAGGAGTGTGTGGGATATTGTGTCGAATGCTTTGGAAAGGTCAAGAAGGACAGTGGAGACAATTTCTCCAGAGTCACGTGCATGGTTGACAATGTCTAGGAAAGAAAGGAGAGCAGTTATGGTACTGTGGCCAGGCCGAAACCCATGTTGCGTAGAAGTGAGAAGTTGGTTAGTGAGGAGGTGGGGCGTGAGTTGCCGGTGGATACATTTTTCAAGGACTTTCGAAATTGGGGAGAGGATGGCTATTGGGCGGAAGTTAGAAATGCTATTATTTTTGCCTCCTTTATGAAGGGGCAGAATGTGGGCAGCTCGCCAAAGTTTGGGAACATAAGATTCGTGGATGGATCTATTGATGAGCATGCTGATAGGTAGGGCTATGCCATCGGCTGCAAGCTTGAGAAAAAGTGATGGAATATTGTCGGGGGCATTGGAGCATGGTTTGAGTTTGGAGAGAAGCTTTTTGATACTGGTGGTAGACATGGGTTGTAGAATGAAAGTGGGAGGGGAATTAAGGGAGCAGGATTGAGGTGAGGATGGTGAAGAAGGCTTTGGGTTTGGGATGGGGGTGGAAGAGGAGAAGGATTTAGTCAGATCAGCTATGGAGCTGGTAAAAAAGGAGTTGAAGAGAGTTGCAATTTCTGTGTCAGTCTTGTTGTCATCTGGACAGGGGTTGGATTTAGTACCTGGGTGTAGGAGGGAATTGATGGAATTCCAGAATTTTCTGGGGTTGTTAGTGAGGGTAGACTGTAGTTTGGTGTAGTATGATTTTTTATCAGATATGATACGTTTTTTAGTAAGATTGCGTAGTTGCTTAAATTGAAGGAAGGAAGCTGGGTTTTTATTTTTATTGTAAAGTTTCCAAGTTTTGCCTCTTTGTAGCATTAGTGTTTTAGTGTCCTTAGTTAGCCAAGGTGCAGAGTTGTGTTTTATTCATTTTGTTCGAAGGGGGGCTTGGGAGTTTAGGATTTTAAGGAAGGTAGAATTGAAGACTTCTAGGGCTTCATCTAGGGGAAGAGTTTTTAGTGAATCCCAGTTTGTAAGTTTAAGGGTTTCAGAAAATACAGAGGGGTTAAAGTTAGTTAGGTTACGCGAGTGGGCATATTGATGTTGGTGAGGGAGCTGTTGGGTAGTTCAGTTAATAAAGGCTGGGAGATGATCACTTATTGAGTCTGGTAATATACCAGAGTCGGATATATTGTTTGGGTGGCTGACTAGAATCCAGTCCAGGATGGAGCCTGGGGGATTGTTTTTGTTCGGTCTGGTAATGTTGTTTATTAGTTGAGTAAAGTTATAAAGATTGATAGACAGAGAGGAAGTTTTATTATTAATTGCATTCCAATCAATATTGACATCACCAAGAATGTAAGTCTCATGCTTGATATTGTTTGTGGCCCAACAGAGAATATCCTCAAGGGTGGAGGAGTTGTCCCCAGGGGGTATATAGATAGTTATGATACAGATACTTTTGAAGTTGTTTATTTTGAGGATTCCTATAACTAGTTCTGCATTATTAAAGTTAGGAATGGGATTTTGGTATGGGCTGAGATTTAGCAGGCAGTTGTAGACTAAGGCTACACCACCTCCTTTTTTGTTATTGCGATCGGACCTAAGTGCTTGGAAGCCAGGAGGTAAAATCTCAGAGTTAGTAGTTTGTGGTTTTAGCCAGGTTTCGGTTACTGCTACTATGTCAGGTGTAGAGAGATTTAGCCAAGCATGGAAAAGAGTTATTTTGTTATTAATACTCTGGGTATTAATGGTAATGAATTTAAGGTATTTATGGCTGTATCTCTTAGAGGAGGTGGTGGGAGGGAGATTGTTAGTAGATGTAGGCCCAGGGTTGGGGTGGATATCTTTCTTAGAGGAGGTGGTGGGAGGGAGCTTGTTAGTAGATGTAGGCCCAGGGTTGGGGTGGATATCTCCTGCAAGAGCGAGCCAGAAGAAGGGAGAGAGGAGGTGAAACTTTGAATCGAGGCACAATGGAAGAGGGTGATACAATTTAATTTTGATAGTGGGAGATTTTAGATGAACTGTGAGTAGTTTTATTTTGAAATAATGAATTTGATATGGTTGAACTAGTGAGGGGCATATTAAATAAAAGTGGGGTGTTGAAGGGTGGGGAAAGGAGGTAGTGGAGGGTGATGTGAGTGGGAAAGAGGAGGATAGTGTGGTAGAGGAATAGGACGTTGCATTATAGAGAGCAGTTAGAATGAAAAGGTAAGTAAATGAGGTGAGATAGTGATGAAGAGACATGGTTGAGTAGGGTAGGATAGATATTAAAAGTTGGTGTAGAGACTCTGTGGAGAGTGTGTAGGTATAAGGAGGGGAAATATGTGAGAGAGCAGTAAGGAGAGGGAGTGGAGAGGGGAGGGGCTGCTTTAAGAGATGTATCAAGGAGGGGGAGGAGTAAGGAGATGAGATAGGTTGAGGGGCAATAGGGGAGGAGACTGGATGTGACTATAAATGTAGATGCACCAGGGGTGGGTGGGATCTGGGGGTAGGGTAGGGGAGCAGAGTGAGCCCGCAGGGCGAACGGAGCGGGTAGAGCCACTGCAGGAGAGAGGCCAGGGGAAAAACTATCAGTGGAGAGCTGAAATGTTAGGGCAAGTTTGGGGATGGGTAGTAGGTAGGGGCCTGAACAATAGTGTTAGAGGACAGAGAAACCTATGATATATGTATCTTCAAGGGGGGACTGTTGCACTGGGAGGTGGAGATAGAGAGTGAAGTGTAGGTGAGGAGGAGTACAGTAGGAAGGGGAGAAAATTGTCTGGAGGCAGTAGTGTCTTACAAATATATAAGACCTGTGAGTCTAAGGGAAGAGGCTTTACTCAGAGGGGGGAGACCAGGAGAAGGGTGCCCCCTAGAGGACAAAAGATGCATGGCAAGTAGTATCTTGAGTAGAGGGAGGAAGAAGGTATGTTAAAGTGGACACAACAGGAGAGGGCAAGCAAGAAGTACTTGAAGGGCTTTGGCTGCTGAGCGACCTAGCTAGGGAGTATATATTAGCAAACCCTGGAGAACCATAACAGAATTAGCATTAGATAACCAGAGTTTTTTAAAACAGAGCTAGCATTAGAACAGTCTGATGTATGAGGAGGACATACTTTCTTGTGTTAATGCTTTTCTTCAATTAGGGAGGTTTGTAAAGTTCAGCTCCTCAGTTTTAGGAATGGAGAGTAGTAGGTGGGTTAATGACATTGGTCAACAGAGACAGGGCAGTCTCACACTAGAGAACAATACAGGCAGGTTGAACAATTTCTTGTGTTAATGCTTTTCTTCAATTAGGAAGGTTTGTAAAGTTCAGCTCCTCAGTTTTAGGAATGGAGAGTAGTAGGTGGGTTAATGACGTTGGTCAACAGCGACAGGGCAGTCTCACACTAGAGAACAATACAGGCAGGTTGAACAATTTCTTGTGTTAATGCTTTTCTTCAATTAGGGAGGTCTGTAAAGTTCAGCTCCTCAGTTTTAGGAATGGAGAGTAGTAGGTGGGTTAATGACGTTGGTCAACAGCGACAGGGCAGTCTCACACTAGAGAACAATACAGGCAGGTTGAACAACTGGTAAATAAAGTAGAGAGAAACAAGAAGTAAGACAAAGAGAAAAAAACAAGGCACATTCAGAAATTCAAATCATAGGCAAGATATTACAGTTCTGTTACATACTATAGCATGGTACAATATGAGAATAAACAGATGTAATGGCAGATTTCAATTATCCTCTAAGTTAAGTTTTAGCATGGTACAATATGAGAATAAACAGATGTAATGGCAGATTTCACTTATCCTCTAAGTTAAGTTTTAGGTGTAGAGTACAACTAAATTACACAGAACACAAGGTACATTTGGAAATAGTAGGCATTGATGTTCATGTCCTAGGCAATATATCACAGGACTATTAAACACTATAGCAAGGGACAGTAATGAGAATGAACAGATACAATGGCTAGATTCCCTTACCCCCTAAGGTAAGCGTAGGAGTAGAGTACAAGTATAAACAGTAGTAGTCCTCACTCACTCCGAACGTTAAGTTAGGAGTAGTCTATTAAAATATCAACAGTTCCAACAAAACATGATAAAATAGTGTTTTATAATGCAGTATCCCTTAAAAACAGTGGCAGATAATCAAAGCACATCAATTAGAGCCTCAGGCCTCTGAGCGTACAACGCAGATAATTTTGGGGTCTTATACAACAGTTAAATAGAAGGGAATGGCATATAGCTATGTGCGATAGCGTATATGCATTCCACGTGCAGGAACACAAACTGATTCACAGTATAATGTAAACGGAATGGCATATAGCTATGTACGATAGCGTATATGCATTCCACGTGTAGGGACACAGACACTAGCAGCCGTTAGCTGCGATTAATGTATACAGACTTATGAGCGAAAGTAACAAGTGCGATCTATGTGGTGAAACAAGAAAAAAAAACAATCTATCTTTGCACATGCACTGTTAGTATGTGCGTCCTAGGCAGTAACACTTCATTAAACAATCTATCCTCGCACTTACAGCAGTTAAAACTAATAAAACGCACTGTTAGTATGTGCGTTTTACACAGTTACACTTTGTTAAACAAACTATCCTAGCACTTACAGCAGTTAAAACCAATAAAATGCACTGATAGCACTAGTGTGTCCTAGACAGTTACACTTCGTTCAACAATCTATCCTCACACCTACAGCAGTTAAACCTAATAAAACAAGGTTTCCTCGCACACTAAGTGGAAGGACAGGAAAAAATAAGAAATGGCTAGACAAATACAGCAGGGTTCACCTTGTTGGAATTATAATCCCTTAGCCGGATGCGCACAGCAGCGGAGAGGAATACCAGGGGGAAAAAGATGGTGACTCACTGAGTAAGGAATATTTATAAAGTCAGGGAGGAAGTAGGAGGGAGGGGAAAGGTGAAAGGGGTAGGGGAGAGGGCAGGGGGAGGGGAAAGGGGCAGGGGAGAGGGCAGGTGGAGGCCGGAAGCTACTAGTGCTCCACAGTATAATGAGGGACAAATACAGTCGCTAGGTAGGCAGAATAGAATAATCTGCAAGAGGAAATAAAATAGGGTAAAGTTAGGAGGACAGAAGTTGCAGTATTAAATGGGGCCAGGAGTAAGTAAGTTAGCTAATTGGATAGGAGGGAGCAGTGGCAAGGAACGAGAGAAAAAGGGGACAGAAAGAGGGTCCAGTACACTGCAGGAGAGAGGCCAGGGGAAAAACTATCAGTGGAGAGCTGAAATGTTAGGGCAAGTTTGGGGATGGGTAGTAGGTAGGGGCCTGAACAATAGTGTTAGAGGACAGAGAAACCTATGATATATGTATCTTCAAGGGGGGACTGTTGCACTGGGAGGTGGAGATAGAGAGTGAAGTGTAGGTGAGGAGGAGTACAGTAGGAAGGGGAGAAAATTGTCTGGAGGCAGTAGTGTCTTACAAATATATAAGACCTGTGAGTCTACGGGAAGAGGCTTTACTCAGAGGGGGGAGACCAGGAGAAGGGTTCCCCCTAGAGGACAAAAGATGTATGGCAAGTAGTATCTCGAGTAGAGGGAGGAAGGAGGTATGTTAAAGTGGACACAACAGGAGAGGGCAAGCAAGAAGTACTTGAAGGGCTTTGGCTGCTGAGCGACCTAGCTAGGGAGTATATATTAGCAAACCCTGGAGAACCATAACAGAATTAGCATTAGATAACCAGAGTCTTTTAAAACAGAGCTAGCATTAGAACAGTATGATGTATGAGGAGGACATACTTTCTTGTGTTAATGCTTTTCTTCAATTAGGGAGGTTTGTAAAGTTCAGCTCCTCAGTTTTAGGAATGGAGAGTAGTAGGTGGGTTAATGACATTGGTCAACAGAGACAGGGCAGTCTCACACTAGAGAACAATACAGGCAGGTTGAACAATTTCTTGTGTTAATGCTTTTCTTCAATTCGGAAGGTTTGTAAAGTTCAGCTCCTCAGTTTTAGGAATGGAGAGTAGTAGGTGGGTTAATGACGTTGGTCAACAGCGACAGGGCAGTCTCACACTAGAGAACAATACAGGCAGGTTGAACAATTTCTTGTGTTAATGCTTTTCTTCAATTAGGGAGGTTTGTAAAGTTCAGCTCCTCAGTTTAGGAATGGAGAGTAGTTGGTGGGTTAATGACGTTGGTCAACAGCGACAGGGCAGTCTCACACTAGAGAACAATACAGGCAGGTTGAACAATTTCTTGTGTTAATGCTTTTCTTCAATTAGGGAGGTTTGTAAAGTTCAGCTCCTCAGTTTTAGGAATGGAGAGTAGTAGGTGGGTTAATGACGTTGGTCAACAGCGACAGGGCAGTCTCACACTAGAGAACATTACAGGCAGGTTGAACAACTTGTTGGAATTATAATCCCTTAGCCGGATGCGCACAGTAGCGGAGAGGAATACCAGGGGGAAAAAGTGCCCACAAATTACCACATAGGCGGTAACCCATTAAGTACAGAGAAAGTAATTAGGGATCTGGGGACCCAAGTTGATAGCAATCTCTCCTTTGACAATCACATTGCCAAAGTGGTTAGAAAGACCTTTTACATAGCCCACCTCATCATGAAAAGATTCACATCTAGATCGAGAGGTAATCATGCCCCTTTATTCATCCCTCATCAGGCCCATCATAGAATACAATGCCCCTTTTGGGATGTACCTTACCCAACACCTGCAGCAATTAGAAAGACCCCAAAAGTACCTCATCAAGAGGATCAAGGGACTCAAACAGATGCCATATGCTGCTCGGTTAAAAAAACTCCAGCTCTACTCAGTTGCATACCACCTACTTCGAGGCGATCTATGCCTGATGTATAAAGCTATGTACAATCCAGAATTAATGGACATGCTCCACCTCCGTAAATCTAAATCCCTTAGAGCCACATGCTTGTTGGACTTGAACCTCAGCACTGAAATAAATAGAACTTGCTGGAGGGACAGATTCATAACCCAGAGGCTCCCTTCGCTCTGGAACAGAATTCCAATTCATGTTAGGCAGAGCACCTCACTGAATCTCTTCAAGAAGAATCTTGATGAGTGGATGGGGGATCGTAGGTTTGTCCCGGGGATTACTTCTGTGTCACTATTAGACAGAGGCACAGCAAACTAAACCTTAAAAAGGGCACAGTATACTCAAATCAAGGGTGGTGTAAGCCAAACAAAATCGGGCTAGGCTTATAATTGCCCCAGGGCAGATAGCCTAGTATGAACCTATAAACCTATGAACCTATTAGTCTTCTTCTTCTTCTTCTTTCGGCTACTCCCATTAGGGGTCATCACAGCAGATCATCTGTTTCCATTTCTTCCTTTCCTCTGCATCTTGCTCTGTCACACCAACTGCCTGCATGTCCTCTCCATAAACCTTATCTTAGGCCTTCGTCTTTTCCTGTTACCTGGCAGCTTCATCCTTAGCATCTTTTTCCCAATATACTCTGCATCCCTCCTCAGAACATGTCCAAACCAACATAATCTTGCCTCTCTGGCTTTGTCTCCAAACCTTCCAACCTGGACTGACCCTCTAATATACTTATTCCTAATCCTGTCCATCCTCGTCACACCCAGTGCAAATCTTAACATCTTCAACTCTGCCACCTCAAGCTGTGACTCCTGCCTTTTTGTCAATGCCACAAAAAAACAAATTAGTAAACATCTGAAAAACATTGCATTATTGGTACTGTTACTCATATCTTACTGCATTAACACCTCGAGCCACAGAGAAAGTTATATGATGGGTGTATTTTATTCACTCAAGAGTATCTATAGTTCTGATGAAGTGATACCATGCTAGTCTCATTTATTCTACTGATAGCATTCCAAATTAAACGTTTGTGCTTTTGCCTTGGGGATTGAACTGTCATTCATTGCTAATGACTGCTGACAGTTCCCAGTGAGCAGTGTCAATCAGTGTGTAAAGGATTTAACCAAAACATGTTTTTTTTTTAACTTTCTTTGTGTGGTGCTTCCTCATGTTTATGGTCTTATATCATGAAACTCTAGACATTAAAGATCACTACCTTCTCACAAACATCATGTTTTCTAGATTTGAGACTATTAACAATATTTTCCAAATGCACATACATATTATGAGGAAGAGAAAGTAGACCACATATCCTCAATCTATGACATTCTAACACTTTACATTAAGGGTCCAATTTACCCATTTTCTCTCATCTGGCCTTTATTTCACAGTAGATGTCTGGATGAATGGGAAATTTGCATCAGTTAACCTAATAAATTATGTCACAGTAAAAAAAAAACAAATATAATGTAATACAATATTGTGTTCTTCCCTTTCTTTAAGGAGAATTACTTTCTTTTTATGTATTTGTAAAATTAATGCAGTATAACTTGCAGTTATTTTACATGTATCTGTTTGTATGTTTTATGTAATAGATATAAAATACAGACAACTTTTTATTTAGAGGCAGCGTTGTCTCTTAAGCATTTATTCTTAAAAGAAGTATAAATGTTATCTCCTAAGTCAGTGTAATTGCAAACTTTTTTGTAAGTCTACTGTCCCTGACATACCTTTAGTAAGTGTACGTCAAAGTAGCAGGAGTGCTAAACATTTAATTACATATGCATTACTAATGAGTCACACTTGCAAGCCATTAGATAGCTCCACTTTTCAATACTTGCTCTTCTAATGCTACAGTGTGTACATGGCATTGCATAGGTCCTCACACCATGTTTACCTTCTCAGTGCTTTAAGCAGATTAAGTGATTTGTGAATGATAATGAACTAACACCTGATATACATATTTACTGTGTACAGTGGAATATAACTACAGAGGAATATAACTACACTACATAAGCACAACCTGGGGCTAAAACACATGTATCATAGTAGGGAAGAGTGCTTGAATTTATCAGTATCATATACTGTGGTTTGACTGCTGCAATTGCCAAAATTTACAACAAATCCTATCAATGTATTTTATGTTCTTTACAAGTAATAATTAACAGTTCTGATGTTATTTTTATATAACATTGAGTGATGTCTACACTTTGCCAGTTTGTGTTGGTTTAGAAGCTATGACATTTGCTGTTGGAATGATCCTCATATAATGTTACATGGCCTTATAGCAACATTTGTCTGAGAATAAGAACACATTTAAGAAGTAGAAGTGGCAAAGTCAAAGTTGGATTTCAGCAATTCTGTGGTAAGGCTGTTGTACATGCCTGACATAAACAGTTGTTATTCCATTAGAAGTGGGTTATGTCCTTCACATTGGTTCACTGGTGTAGAGTGGGGGAATGATTGGCATGTAGTGGGTATTTTGATTTTCATTACTTAACTGAATGTTATGTACAATTAGCAAATTCCTTTTTGCAGTGAGGGATTAACATTTGATATTACATAATAATCATTCTAGTCTGCCCACGTCTTTAGCATTAACAGACATCTGAATATAGAAAGCAAATGTTTTTTTATAATTGTCAAATCATACAACAGTGTTTAGTGGTAATGCTGTTTATATATTCAGTACTAACACATTTCTCTATCCTTACTAATGTCTGTTAAGATGTGGTTGGGAGGTGGAATTTACAGTACCATCTTAAATGTGTATTTTCATATAGATCCTGTTTTAATGGATGGCTGTACAAATGTGTATTTGTTTTCTATGCATTTCCTACTGATTTTTATATATATTTTAATCCTGTACAGGTATATGGCACCTAAAAATTGTGGGCCATGTAAACCTCCACTCTCAGATGCTGAGAATTAGGTTAGAGTGGAGGCAGTCCATCAAGACATATCACACCTCTTAGAGAAAGTCATAGCTGACAAGCCCTTCCAAAACCCTATTTGGCAGCAGGTGGTCGATGATGTGAATGCAGTGGGTGGACATGGCCATAATTATAGCAGCATCAGACATCGGGCCAGTGACATAGGCACCATGGCCAAAACAAGAGCCAGTGCTATAGCATGGGAATGTAGATCTACTTATGGTGTTCCTGCTAATGAACCACCACTCATAGAGAGTTCCTGTTCACAGTAAGGGATTCAGGCAGATTATCAGGGTTTCCCAGTGTTGTGCTGGACATAGGTGCAGAGGTGGAGGACAACCAAATAGTGTCTATTGCTGATGCTGTAGGTATGCCATATATATATATATATATATATATATATATATATATATATATATATATATATAATATATAGACCAACCTAATGTGCTGTCACTATACTTGGTATCCTACAGACTGCTAAGAGGTGACCTGTGTCTGGCACACATGGCATTCTCCAACCCAATACCGATGGACTTACTGCACATCAGCAGGGCGAATGGCATCAGCAATACATGGTCTAGGAATCTAAACATCTTCTGCAACATTAACAGAATGGTTTAGAGAAACATGTATAACTCGCAGATGATATCACTGCTTAAAAACAGACTCCTCATCCACATTAAAACAAAGTTCATCCCTGTCCATATTCAAGCACAACTTGGATCTATAGATGTAAAACAGAAAACTTACAGCAAGACTATTCTGTGTACTACTAATGGACATAGACAGCTCCTAAATGCTTTATCATATGCATATGTCCCCTCAGATTATCTATAGTATGATCCCAGTTATTCTCATTAAGGGTAATGTATAATTATCAACCATGGAATGGTTAAGGCCAACCTATGCAGAAAAAGAGAACTTGGCTAGGCATAAAATGGCCCTCAAGGGCATCTAGCCTAGTACATGCCTATGACTCTTATTACATATCTGTGGAGTAAAGATCAGCACCTTTCAAATCACACACCAAGCACCATACCAATTTGCAGTAATTCTGCCTACAAAAATAAATCCAAACAACACCTGCAAGTGACATGAACACATCTAATCAAAAACATTCTCAAATTTATTATAGAAGAGAAAAAAAACATAAAATGTTTCAAAGCACTTGAATCACAAATCATCTCTCATCAATAACACTTCTAAAACTGCAATTTTTTTAAATAGGATCTTGGCATTCCTACCTACTATTGGGTCCATTTTAAATCATCTCATCTGAATGACATGTTCACCAGCTTGACGTCTACCTGTATCTTTCTATTTAGAGGTAGCTACTTGTTTTAAATCAGAACAAATGCCTAATTACTTAGAAGCATTTCTTTAATATCATACATGTACCTTACATATTGTGGTCTGAACCCTTGTCCATCCTTTAGCTTGCCTGGAGTTCTTTTTTTTACTCAAACTTTTTTTTTTTTTTTTAAACTGCACTTTACCATTTTGGTGCCATGATTCAGATCTGAACTTTGATCTTGCTGCGGAACACTGTGAAATTAATTAAAAAAAAGATCTTCTCACTGTTTTGTATAGGATGGTCAGAGATTGGACACTTATCTATTCAGGGTGTGCAAACATATTAGGCTAGAGATGGGAAAATGGCTGTTGGAAAATGTTTTTCCTTTCTTTCTTTCTTTCTTTCTTTCTTTCTTTCTTTCTTTCTTTCTTTCTTTCTTTCTTTCTTTCTTTCCTCTCTCTTGTTACATGACTGACCTTGCTTTTGAGTATATAATATGTACTGTTTTATTGAATGACTGACATTGCTTTTAAGTATATGATGTGCCCTGTTTGTTGAAGGACTGCATTGCTTGTTAGGTATGTGGTGTCTGCTGCCTTGTGGAATGACAGAATTCTGCTTATTCATTGTATGTAAAAGTAATAATGGGCAATTCCCATAAGAAATAACAAAAAGTTTATTAATATATAAAAAAAAAAATAAAAAACAAACAAAAAATAAAAAACAAGGAGGTGCCTTGTGTCGAGGGAGGTACCCTCAAAATTATAGTGGGCGGATCCCACAGCAACTAAGGACAAGTTGTTACTGTATATGTCTATGTATTAAAAACAACAAAACAAAAAAATTAACACAAGGAGGCCTGTTGTGTCATGGGTGGTACCCTCAGGGTAAAAAGGTAAGAGACATGACTCTTTGCTTTGTGCTGCTTTAATGTATAACTGATGTCTGTGTTGTGTGATGTATGACTGCAGAGAGAGAGAGAGAGAGAGAGAGAGAGGTTAAAAGCAGTGTTAATTCAAATTCATAAGCTACAGGATGTTGGGATGTAGATGTGTGTACAGATTTACTTCAAATTTATGAGGCTAAAGCACGTTGGGATGTATGTGTGTCTGTTGTTAAATCAAGTCCAGGTGTGACTATGTGAAAGTATCCTCAGAGGGTCCGAAAGAGTCGTCAGTTCTGGACACAATACCTATGCACCCCATTTTCCTAATTGCAATACTGGAGTTGTAACTTTTGAGCTTGTGTTGGGACAAAAGCAAGGAGGTGCTGTGGGAAAAGGATGATCACAACCTCTCCTCTATCGCTGCATGACAACAGAATTCCTACTCTTCCCTCCCTGTATGGTATGTGGATTGATATAGTTATTTTTCTTCCTCTGAACTGCCAGGATCCAGAATCTGTAAGGTAAGTCTTACAAAAAAGAGAAAAATGGGAACAAAGATAAGCAAGCAGGATCATATCCCTGAAAAGGGAATGCCTGCATATTTAATGTATCATAATTATGGTAAAGGAAGTTGTAAGTATTTGCATGACTGGTTTCAGCTTCCTAAAAATTGTTCTGGTGGGGTATTTCCATTAAATGGAACTTATGATAGGGATAAATTAATGAACTTGAAAGGTATTTTGAAAAAAATAAGAAAAACAAAGCAAGTGTGGAACAAATGTCATTATTTTATTCTTGGTATACTAAAGCTCTTAAAATCAAAAAGAGTCAGCATTAAGGGGGTTACAGAATGCTAATAAAAAACTGTTGCAACAGGTAAAAGACATTAATAAAGCAGTACAGACCAGTAAAAAGGACCCCTTTATCATGTTTTGGCAGGTAAGGAAAAAAAAAAATAAAACAAAAAAAAACCTAAGATTGGCCAAAAACCAAAGACATCTAAAGAGGATGATAGTCCTCCAGTAGCTACTGCACCCCCCCCCCCATATTTAATGGTACGGGTGGCTCCTGTACAAGATTCTGCTGTTTCTTAGACCTCTGCATTTTTGAACACAAGGTCAGCATGGCACTGTTAGATTTCAACTTAGTTCCCCTGTTCAACTCTCATCTTCAGAACAGACATCCACATCCCGCCCCCACCCCCAGCAAAAAAGACCACAGTGAAGAACTTCTCAAAAGCAAACTTCACACTTCTTAAGACTGGAGTGGTATCCTTCAAGGCTCCCGAGCCAGTGGAAACCACAACCCACGCTGCTGAAACCCTTACAAATGCCTTCTACGAGCACCTCCAGGAATGTATGGATCAAGCAATCCCTAATAAAATCAAGACCTTTTCCACCAAAGGCAGGCGCCGGTCTGGTGGACCCCAGCCATAAACAAACTCTACAACAAGAGGAGAAAGCTACTACATGACAGAGCAAAATCCCTAAAAGGGAAGGCATCTCTGATCAATACTAGCAAAAAACTACGATCACTCATAAAATCATCCAAGGCCAACTTTGAGAGAAAAATCGCTAAAGACACAAAAGACAATCATAAGACCTTCTTTAGCTATGTTAGAAACCTGGGTGGAAACTCCCAGATATGCTCAGAATTAATCCAAAATGATACAAAAATCACTGAACCCACATACATTGTCAACATACTGGCAGACAGGTTCAGTGCAAATTTCTCCCCTCCCTCCCCCCCAAAAGGAGAAATATCTATCCCAGCAGAGTGTAGCCTCCCAAACATCTCAGATGCCCAGGTGAGAGCTGCTCTCTCTAAAGCAAAAAACACAGCATCAATGGGACCGGACGGTGTCCCCGGCTGTGTGCTACACGAACTCAATGAGGAACTAAACCCACACATAAGGCTGCTGTTTAATCTTAGCCTTACTACAGGATACGTACCCAAAGAATGGCGTACGGCAACTGTGGTCCCACTCCACAAAGGCGGTGCTTCTACGGACCCTGCAAATTACCGCCCCATAAGCTTGACGAGCCTTGTCTGCAAAGCTATGGAGAGGATCATAATGGAACTCATAAATAAAGACATTGGGGACCTACAGACACTGGATCCTACCCAATTTGGCTTTGTCAAGGGCAGATCCTGCCTCTTGAACTTGGTGAACTTTTTCGAAACAGTCACTAAGGCCATTGATGAGGGTAAGGCAGTTCACACAGCCTACCTTGACCTAGCAAAAGCGTTCGACACAATACCCCACTCGGGCATCATAGAAAAGCTCACCAGCTTAGATGTAAACCCATATGTTACGAGATGGGTTGCAAACTGGCTCAAGGACAGAACCCACAGGGTTAGAGTTGCTGGTGCCATGTCAGACTCTAAGCCGGTCACGAGCGGTGTCCCACAGGGCTCAGTCCTGGGCCCCCTCTTGTTCGGCATTTATTTTTCTGAAGTGCAGGCAAACATAGGGGGATTGTGGCTGACAAAATTTGCAGATGACTGCAAACTGGGCGCCATAATTGACACTCCATCAGACACAGACATCCTCCAGAGAGGTCTCATAGAAATGGATAACTGGTGCCAGAGCCATGGCCTTAAGCTAAATGCCAAAAAATGTATAGTCATACCGTTTGGGAAAAACAAGGTAACCCCTAATTACCACATAGGTGGTAATCCATTAAACACGGAAGAAGTTATCAGGGACCTGGGGACCCAAGTTGACAGTAACCTCTCTTTTGACACTCACATTGCCAAAGTGGTTAGAAAGACCTTCTACATTGCCCACCTGATCATGAAGGATTCACATCCAGATCAGGAGAGGTCATTGTACCCTGTACTCTTCACTTATCAGACCAATGATTGAGTACAATGCCCCATTCGGAATGTACCTTACCCGACACCTGCAGCAGTTGGAAAGACCCCAAAAGTTCCTCACCAAAAGGATAAAGGGGCTAAAACATATGTCATACGCTGCCCGACTGAAGAAACTCCAGCTCTATTCAGTCGCATACCATCTGCTCAGAGGTGATCTGTGCCTGACATACAAGGCCATGTCCAACCTGGAATTAATCGACATGCTCCACCTCAAAAAATCCAAATCCACCAGAGCCACGAGAGCAAGAGACTTAAACCTCAACACGGATATAAATAGGACATGCTGGAGGGACAGATTCATCACCCAGAGACTCCCTACACTATGGAACAGAATCCCAGTCCATGTGAGGCAGAGCCCCTCACTGACTCTGTTCAAGAGAAATCTTGATGAGTGGATGGGAGATCGTAGGTTTATCCCGGGAATCATCTCTGTGTCACTGCTGGACAGAGGCACAGCAAACTAATGGGTGTAGTATTCTCATCCTAAGGGGTGGTGAAAGCCACACACACTTTGGCTAGGCTTATAAATGCCCTAGGGCAGATAGCCTAGTATGAACCTATGAACCTATGAACCTATGACATCTGCAGTCAAAAAAGTTTTTTTTTTGTCTCTTCTTCCTATCATTCTCAACAAGCTTCTACCCTTCCAACAGGGGCACTAGTATTTAACAATCGTGTGGCTCATCACAAGCGCTCACATGATGCGGTAGTACAAGAGGCTATTGCGTCTGGAGGGGATCTTTTTGCACCTCTTTAAAAAAATAAAACAGGCCCCCGGGCCGGTGGAAAATACAGCCCAGACCGCAGAATCCTTTATAAACGCATTCTATGAACACCTTCAGGAATGCATAGATCATGCAATCCCAAATAAAACCAAGACCCAATCCTCCAAAGGCAGACATCCTGCCTGGTGGACCCCAGCCATAAACAAGCTATACAATAGAAGGAGGAAGCTGCTACATGATAGAGCAAAATCCCAAAAAGGGAAGGTATCTCTGATCAGTATTGGCAAAAAACTACAGGCACTCATAAAATCGTCTAATGCCAGCTTCGAGAGAAAAATTGCACAGGACACTAAGGATAATCACAAGGCTTTCTTTAGTTATGTTAGGAACCTGGGTGGGAATTCCCAGATATGCTCAGAATTAGTCCAAAATGACAAAAAATACACCGAACCCACAGACATTGCCGACATCCTAGCTGACAGGTTCAGTGCAAGCTTCTCCTCCCCCCCACCAAAAGGGCAAATATCTATCCCAGCAGAGTGCTGCCCCTGACATCTCAGATGCTCAGGTAAGAGCTGTCCTTTCCAAAGCAAAAAACACAGCATCAATGGGACCAGACGGTGTCCCGGGCTGCGTACTACATGAACTCCAAGAAGAGCTAAACCCAAACATAAAACTACTGTTCAATCTCAGCCTTACTACAGAATATGTACCCAAAGAGTGGCGTACAGCAACAGTGGTCCCTCTCCACAATGGTGGTGCCTCAACAGATCCTGGAAACTATCGCCCCATAAGCCTGACTAGCTTGGTCTGCAAAGCTATGGAAAGGATCATCATGGACCTCATAAATAAAGATATTGGGGACCTACAGACACTGGATCCTACCCAGTTTGGCTTTGTTAAGGGCAGATCCTGCCTCTTAAACCTGGTTTATTTCTTTGAAACAGTCATCAAGGCCAGTGACGAGGGGAAGGTGGTCCACACAGCCTACCTGGACCTCGCAAAAGCCTTTGATACAATACCCCACTCGGGCATTATAGTTAAGCTCACCAGCTTAAATATAAACCCCTATGTCACTAGATGGGTTGCAAACTTGCTCAAGGAGAGAACCCACATGGTTAGAATTGCTGGAGCCATGTCAGACTCCAAACCAGTTACAAGTGGCATCCCACAAGGCTCAGTCCTGGGACCTCTCTTGTTCGGTATATATTTCTCAGAGGTACAGTCCAACACGGAAGGACTGTGGCTGACCAAGTTCACAGGTGACTGCAAACTGGGCGCCATAATCAACTCTCCAGCCAACACAAGCATCCTCCAAAAGGGCCTCATAGAAACAGACAACTGATGCCAGAGCCATGGCCTCAAGCTAAACGCCAAAAAGTGTATAGTCATCCCCTTTGGCAAAAACAAAGTGCCCACAAATTACCACATAGGTGGTAATCCATTAAGTACAGAAGAAGCAATTAGGGACCTGGGGACCCAAGTTGATAGCAATCTCTCATTTGACAACCACATGGCCAAAGTGGTTAGAAAACATTTTATATAGCCCACCTAATCATGAAGGGTTTCACATCTAGATCAGGGGAGGTCATCATGCCTCTTTACTCATCCCTCATCAGGCCCATAATTGAATACAATGCCCCTTTTGGGATGTACCTTACCAGACACCTGCAGCGACTGGAAAGACCCCAAAAGTACCTCACCAAGAGGATCAAAGGACTCAAACAGATGCCATATGCTGCCCGGTAAAAGAAACTCCAGCTCTACTCAGTGGCATACTGCCTGCTCAGAGGCGATCTGTGCCTGATGTATAAAGCCATGTCCAACCTGGAATTAATGGACATGCTGCACTTCAGAAAATCCAAATCCCATCGAGCTATGTGCTCAAGAGACTTGAACCTCAGCACTGAAATAAATAGGACATGCTGGAGGGACAGATTCATAACCCAGAGGCTCCCTTCACTCTGGAATAAGATCCCAGTCCAGGTTAGGCAGAGTCCCTCATTGACTCTCTTCAAGAGGAATCTTGATGAGTGGATGGGAGATCGTAGGTTTACCCTGGGTATCACTTCTGTGTCACTGTTAGACAGAGGCACAGTATACTAACCTCGAAAAGAGCATTGCAAAATTAATTTAAAATGGGTGGTGAAAGCCAAACACACTCTGGATAGGCTTATAAATGCCCTAGGGCAGATAGCCTAGTATGAACCTATGAACCTAAAACATTAAAAAAAATGGGGGGGTAATGCTGATTTGCATACTGTGTCTAAATGTCTTCTAATTATCAAAAAAATCCATTAAGGTTTAAGGAGGAATTAAAACAAAAACTATAATAAAATGTTATAACCATACTTTGACAGATTTAAACCAGCTGCTTTGGGTACTTATTCAGCTAAAATAAAAAAAGGTTACTTGAAAAGGGTAAAATAACAAAATTTACTCTCACAGACAGTGCACTAATAGAAAAAAGAACAGCATTGTTAAATCACAAAAGTGCATCACATTAGGACTGACTGGTCTAAGATACAGGCATGTAGGTAAAATAAAGGGAAAGCCCCTGCAGATTATTTGAGTCATCTTAAAGCAGTGTTTGCTAGACATTCAAAAACACCAGACCCACATGAACAAGCTAAATCAGCTATTGCAGCTGCTTTTGTGCAGGTTTTGCAAGCCCTGTACAAAATGGGTCTATATTATAAACTCGAACGCGTACCTTAGCGAATCCCTAAATGTCGACCCCTCCTCATCGAACTGCATAAACACCAAATGCCCTAAACCACGAAATTCAAAACATTGAACTATCATACTTGTTCCACCCCACCGCCCGCTACATACTACCTACACAAACAAACTAAATAAACCACATACATACACTAACCAAAACCCTACTTCTAACCCTAAACTAAACCCTACTTCTAACCCTACACTAAATCTTACATATACCACCATGTATGCACTTAACTTAACCCGCACCCTATCCCTAAGGTCTGTAACTATTGCACACTTACCTTAAAAAGCTAAACCCAAACAAACTAAATAATCCACACACATACACTTAACAAAACCCTACACTAAATCTAACATACATTACCATATATGCACTTACCTTAACCCGCACCCTAACCCTAAGGTCTGTAACTATCGCACACTTACCTTACAAAGCTATACTGCAGAAGGCCAACGATTTGACGTTTCCGGTTTCACTCTTCTGGACGTTCTATGTTTTTGTATTTCGATAAAGACGGGTCGACATTTAGGGATTTGATAAGGTAAGCATTCGGATTTGTAATATAGACCCGTACAAAATCAAATTAAGCATGTCCTTATAGACTGGCAGGAAAATGTCTTAAAAGTCCTTATTAAGTGCTGCAAGTCACAGTACTGACTATGGCAGGGTAATAAAACAAAAATAAATCTTGACCCTTTGCTGCCAATACATCAAAAGGGACCCTCTGTTAATGTTGAAATAAATAAAAAGGAAATTCCATTCCTGCTGGGCACTGGACACACTAGGTCTGCATTAAAAGTTACTTCAGATAGTCAAATACTAGTATCAAAATAAAGTAAAGGCAGTTGGAGTAACAGATGTAACTGATACGTATCCTGTTTCAGAACCTATACTTATTTCTTTAGGTTCGATTGAAAAAAGGCATTATTTTCTTTTGAGCACAACTGCATCAGTAAATCTGCTAGGGAGAGATCTGTTGTGCAAGCTGGACTTTATCATTTACTGTACACCAGAAGGGGTGTATCTAGATATTCCAACAGAATTGGGGGGGGAATAAGGAACAGCCTTTTGAAGGCATACAGACAACTGAAAACTGCTGTAGCAGGTACCTGCTAACTTATGGGTTAAACATGCTAATGAAGTAGGTATCTGCAAAACTGGCAAAAATAATAAATCTATCAAAACCTCTCCCTAAAATTTCACAGTATACACTAAAATCAGAAGCACAACAGAAAATCAAACCTGTAATTTAGTCTTTGCTAGAACAAGAAATAATAGTGCCAGCTAAAAGTCTTTGTGATACTCCTATTCCTCCTGTAAAAAAATAAAATACTTATAGGTTTGTGCACGATTTGAGGGCTGTAAACCATGCAGTATTACTAACTTTTCCTGTGGTTCCAAATCCAGCAAAAATACTTAGTTGCATACCATCTACAGCAAAATATTTTTCTGTAGTAGATCTCTGTTCAGCATTCTGTTCTATACCTATCCATCCTGAAAGTCAGTTTCTGTTTACTTTTACTCATACGGGACAGTAGAATACATGTTCCCGGTTGTCACAAGTATACACTGAATCTCTTTCATTATTTTCTCAAATTCTAAAAAAAAAAATTTAAAGGATATAACATTTCCAGGTGGGTCTGTGTTAGTGCAATATGTAAATAATTTACTAATAGCATCTGATTCTTTTCAGCAGTGTAAGCAGGATATCCTGCATCTTTTTAACTATCCTTGCAGAAAAAGGACACAAAGTGTCAAAAGAAAAAAAAAAATACAGCTATGGTTACCTCAGGTACATTATCTTGGTCATTCAGTATCTTAGGGTAGGATCTTACAGTAGCTGTCCCTCATTCTGTATCATCTTACTTAAAATGAAACTCAACCCCTCTTGAGTACGTGTAACTAAATATGAATGTGCATTATTTTTTTCTGATACATCTGTTTCTCTAATATGTTGTTGTGTTCTAAATCCTGCATCTTTGTTATCTACTGCTGAGGATAATAAAGAGCATGATTTTGTGTGTGTGTGTGTGTGTGTGTGTGTGTGTGTGTGTGTGTGTGTGTGTGTGTGTGTGTGTGTGAGAGACA
Organism: Protopterus annectens; assembly: GCF_019279795.1. Classification (NCBI taxonomy): domain Eukaryota; kingdom Metazoa; phylum Chordata; order Ceratodontiformes; family Protopteridae; genus Protopterus; species Protopterus annectens. Next base: position 130,199,795 of record NC_056750.1, read on the forward strand.
CTAATTATCTGCTTTTTCCTAGGGAGGACTTAAAGAACACTCCTATGCACAATGCCAAATTAAATCTATTTGTGGATGGTGCTTATGAAAAAGATCAAAACAAAGATTTCGTTACAAGAACAATATTGTGGTTTAAAAAAAAAAAAAAATATATATATATATATATATATATATATATATATATATATATATATATATATATATATATACAGAGAGAGAGAGAGTCTGTTTTGTTGTTAAAAAAACTTTTATGGAGTGCCCATCAAAAGGGTATAGATATATGTTAAATAATAATTTGGCAGATTATGCAGCCAAACAGTTTATAAAAGAAAAGTGTAATAATTCTTATGTAATGCTATTGCAAAACTCTAATAGTGATGAAATATTTGATTTTGACAAAATGTCAGTTTTCCAAGCTGAGGCATCACTGGGAAAAGTCCAGAGGTGGCTCAAAGATGGATGTATTAAATCTTTTGATGGAATATGGTGACATCCAGACGTCCAACTGATGGTACCTGCATCCTTGCTACCTTACCTGGAAAGGGCATATCATTTACCAGCACATGCATGTAAGACAGCTTTATTTAATCAAATTACCCAAAGTAGGTATGCCACTCATGTCTCCTCTTTGATACTTCAGTATGTTAACTGTGCATTGTAGCATAATATTAGGAAAAATGCAAACATTAAGACTGCATGCTTACCACCACTTTAAGGACCTTTTGTCAATGTACTGTAATTTACAATATGTTTTAGTAATGATTTGTATTATTTTCTGCATGGGTGAAAGCTTACTCATGTCAGAAAGCAGATTCTGTAAATTTGGTATACCTTGTACTATCAATAGTGACCAGAAAACTCATTTTATTTCCCTGACTAGTAAGCTATGCAAATTTCTTTAAGTTGAGTCTTCACTGTCTCAACCATTTTCAATCAGTGAGGGTTACTAGGCCCCTTTAAAAAAAATTTTCAAAGATTTGTTCTGAAACAAACTTTAAATTGTCAGAAACACTTTAAATTCTACAAGGAAATTGAGTCCCTATGAGATACTATTGGGAAGACCCATGGCCCTTCCAGCTGCTCTCCCTGCATCAAATGAAGAATTAACTCTAACAGATGATCTAATGTTAACAACTTATCCATCTTTTGTAGCAGTATCATAAAACTGTACAAGAAGCTTTTCCATGACCTCCTGACCAGCCCTGCCACCAACTGCAGCTGGGTGATTGGGTTTATGTAAAAACATTCCAGAGAAAGAACTGTTTGAGCCCAAGGTGAAAAAGTCCCTTTACCTTGTAATCCTAACTACTCTGACTGTGGTTCTCTATGCAAGACTACCAACCTAAATTCACTCACCCCACTGTAAGAAGACCTGTCATGTAGAGGCACTGGATGAATCATCATTGCCTGCAAAAGAAGATTGAAATGTGAAGGACAAATCATCTGCCCCAGTGAAGCATATAAGGAGAAAATTCAACTAAAACAGCACTTCATGGTGAATTCTGTAACAACAGATACTTTTGTTCTGTTTTTGTTGCTGTTTCCTTTAATGACCTGGTCAGGAGAAAATACTATCCTTTTGGTTCTTCGACAGAATGAGGTGGGCTTAAATGTGACAAACTGTTGGGTGTGTTCACATATACCTCAACTTTCTAAGGCAGGAATTCCCATGATTCCAATTCCTGCATCACAGGTAACATTTAAAAATAACTTAGTGATACTAATCTGATTTGGCGCAATGAGACTAATTTCTTGAAAGTTGTGTCTCTTCAACTTGCCACCACAAATTGTGGAGACATGTTACACCTGAAATGGGACTGTGCCAGTGAGAATTAGCAAGTGCAATGACACTAGACATGAGAGTGTGTTGAACTCTTTATAATTAAGATGCTTTGGCTGGGGGCATGGGATGTGCATGATAGAGGATTGTTACTACATTTGTGGTAATCATGCCTACCCCTGGTTACCCACAAACTGGTCAGGGTATTGTTTTGTGGGCTATATTACTCCTGCTATTCAACATTTAGAGAACCCTATTTGGTAATTGTAATGAAATGTCATAATTGTGCATGCATGTCACTGATAACAAAATGTATAAAAATGTAATTTTTTTGCTGCTTGGTGAGACTAATTTGGAAGCATTGTGAAGGCAGTCTCCCAGCACTGTGATTTATTGGATTTAAATAAGAGAAAATGTTTTGCACTTCCTGAAGAGTTATTCTTGACTAAAGACTAAAAGGTAATTAATGTTATTTATATATATTTTAAACTGCACTTTAACAAAACCCAACTATATACAAAGGTGTCTACTATATATATATATATATATATATATATATATATATATATAAACACTGTAAATATTTATAAAAATAAGGTTTGTTACTAACATATTAGTGACTGTTTATTTAGCAGTTATTTAGGTTTCATCCAGGTGTTGTAAGAAGAAATAATTCTGGTTGTTCTCATCTTGATAATAAGAAGTTCTAATGACAAATGTCAGTTGCAATGCTTATAAATTCTTTTAAAGCTGGAGTTAATTCCTTTTTCCAGTTCTTGATAATTACTTTCCTTGCAGTTGTTAGAATACTCCATAGAAGCAGGTAGTTTATTTTCTTTACACAAGCAGGTATTGGAGTGTTAAATAAAATAAAATAAATTTATCATTAAAGAGAGCCTGTAAAAACATTGATATTATAGGTTCATAGGTAGGTACTAGGCTATTGGCCCAAGGGCCTACGTAAGCCTAGCTAGCAAGGTTCCATAGCTTACGCCACCCAAGAAAGTTATTTTCCTGTGCCACTGTCCAGCAGAGACACAGAAGTGATCCCTGTGGTGTATTTCCTATTTCCCATCCACTCATCAAAATTTTTCTTGAAGAGTGCTAGTGAAGAACTTTGCTTGACATAGATGGGTAGCTTGTTCCAGAGTATAGGAAGTCTCTGGGACAGGAATCTATCCATCCAGTGTGTCCTGTTTATTGTGGTGATAAGGTTTAGGTCCCTAGAGTGTGTAGCTCAGAGGGATTGGGATTTCTTTAGGTGTAGCATGTCCAACAGCTCTGGGCTTGACATAACTTTATATGTTAGGCAGAGATCACCTTGGAGTAGGTGATATGCTATGGAGTAAAGCTGGAGTTTTTTGAGGCGGTCAGTGTAGGGCATTTGTTTGAGGCCAGTAATCCTCTTTGTGAGGTACTTCTATGGCCTTTCCAGCTGCTGCAGATGTCTTGCGAGGTACACTGCAAAAGGGGCGTTGTACTCTATAATGGGTCTAATGAGTGATGAGTAGATGGGAACAATTACCTCTTTTTTCCTGGATGAAAACTCTTTTATGATGAGATGTGCCATGTAGAAGGACTTCCTGACTACTGTGGCAATGTGACTATCAAATGAGAGACTACTGTCCACCTGGGTCCCAAGGTCTCTTCTATTCCAGAATGGTTTAATAACTTTGCAATAAAAAACATATGCTGTCAATTTGCTTTAATATTCCTTTTACATCTCCAAAATCCTACTTATTTTTATACATTAATTCAATTCTATGTGGAATAATGAACATTTTATGTATGAATGTTCAGGCCAATAATCTCTATTTTAATGAGGAAGTAGTTTGTTTTGGAGATGATAATATATATTTTTATCTTCTTCACTTGGATAATAACTGTTTATGGAACTGAAATAATCCCAATAACGTTCATTGTAATACTTTGTAGAATTTTTAACTACTTCATATACTCTGGATAAAAGTCCTTTCTCCAATATTTCCTGATGCATTAGAATGATTAAAAGATCAATAAACCTAGGAACAATTTTTTTTACTGATGATTGCATTAGGATAATTGTATTTTTTATTGAATATCTAACCACATTTCCTTACTTAATTTAGATTTTGTTGTTATATTTTCTACAGTTTGCATTTTTTCTCTATCCATCAGCTGGAATCAATATATCAAATTGCTGTCTTTAAATGCATTCATTGTAGATAAGTTAAAAGTACATATGTTGTTTTGTGTATATGCAATAGGAAACAATAAAAAAAATCCATTCTTTATATTCTGGATTTTTGTAAATAAAATTTCTGAAGGACGTCATTATCAAGGAAATATAAGTTGAATTAATTAGTAGATTCCGATTATCCAGACTATAATCTTTTATTAACCAAATAAAGTTGTTGTTTACTATTATATTTTGATGCAAGTATATCAGGTGATTGGATTTTAACCATATGCTTTCTTGTATCTCTTTCCATTTGGTATTATAATTATTTGATCAGAGAGAGATTGCTTTTATAATTCATAGAGGGCATAATTCTAAATCTGGTAAACCTATGCCATCAAAAGCCCAATCACTTATGTGTTGACTTAATGCTAATCTAGGTTTATTGAGATACCAAAGGAATCTCAGTATTAAAGAATGAGCCTCTTTTTATATTTTTGGAAGGAGAAAGAGATAGAGATTGTATTATATATAAAATTGTTGGTAAAATAATCATTTTAATTAAAGGAAGCCTCTCTTCTGTAGAAAAAAAACATATCCCATTTATTAATGAGATTATTTATAATGGCTAAACTATTATTATAATTTACATGTATTATACTCTGAATGTTATCTGTTAGTGTTATCCCTAAATAATTATTTTTACAAGATATTTAGAAAATCTTTCTTCCATATTACAAATACTGGAGCTTATAGGTAAAATAATGTTTTTGTTTGTTTTATTTTCATTAACAGTAAGTCTAGATTTTTTCTGAAAAATATTCTATTGCATTAAAACAGCTTTAAGAGAATCTTTATTATCATTTAAATTCAAAAGAATATCCTCAGCAAACAATATCTTTAAAATTAATTTATTATTTATCCATATACCTTTGATAACTAATCTTGATCCTATATAGTTTGCAAATGGTTTCATAATTAAAGTAAAGATTAATGGTGACAATGAACAACCTTACTTAGTTCCCATAGAGATTAATATTGACTCTGAAATATACAAATCTATTTCATATAAGCTAAGGAATTTTTATAGAGTAAGTTCATAAGTTGTGAAAATCATTTAGAAAAATTACATTCCTCTAAAACCAAATAAAGATAGTTCCAACTGACAGAGTCAAAAGTGCTATTAATGTCTAAACTTATTAATGTTAAGTTTTCTTTAGTATTATTTGTGTTATCAGTTATGGTTAATATTCTTTTAATGTTATTGCAAGTATTCATATTTATTATGAATCCAATTTGAGCATTATTAATCAGATATGGAAGGAAATGTTGAATTCTAGTTGCATGAATAGCCGTAAATATGTTATAGTCAATGATTAAAAGAGAAATTGGTCTATAACAAGAGCACTTTGCTGGGCCTTTACCAATCATTATATTCAGAGATATAAGTGTGTACTTCCATGATGGAGGAACTTTTGTTAAATATTTATAATTGTTAAAAATGCTTTGAGCAAAATATTTAAAGCTTCTTTAGGAATGAGTTTTATAGAGTTCTGGTATTATACCATCATTACCAGGTGCTTTGTTAAGGTTTAGTTTATTAATTTTATTTTTAAGTTCAGACATTAATACAGGTCTGTCAGTTAAATTCTTTTGACCTTCAGTCAACTTGCTTTTAGTATATTTCTAATAAAAGTTGTAATTATTTCCTGTGAGTCTATTACTGGATTATATTGATTAATTTTATTAAAGTGAGTGCTAAATACTCTTAAGATATCTTCTATTTCAGTAACCTTTTTTTTCTCATTAGGAGAATACAGTTCTTTAATATGATTAGATTTAATAAGCAGTTTTGTCCTAAAGGCTAATTTATGCATGAATTTTGGATTTATGGAGTAATTCGTTCATTTAATTTTTTCCAAATATACCATAGCTTTATGGCTTAGGATCTCTAAGTATTTACTTTGTAATTCATTAATTCCTTTTGTTAGATTGTCTTGCCCCTTTTTGGCTATACAGTTTTAACTTAACTATTTTTATTGCAAATCTATCAACTCCCTATCCCATTGCTTTTTCTTTAGAGCATACCAATTCATAATTTTACCATTTAAATATGCTTTTAGGGCATCCCATACACAAATCTAAGATATACACTCTGTATAGTTAATTTCAATAAAAGCTTAAATCACTTTATTAAAACAATATTTAAAATCATTTAAATTAGTTATATACACTGATATAATTTTAATGGAAATGTTATTATTAGAGTTTAATATAAGTTCAAATGTTACAGCATTATGATCAGAAAGTAGGCATGAGACTAATTTTTCTCTGCTTAATCTACTAGTTAAATAATTAGAAATATATACTCTGTCTATTCTTGACTGAGTTACATGTCTATATGAAAAGTGAGTATAAAAAAGTGATTCTGGGTAAGAAAATTCATTAATATCCTTAACCTGAAATAATTCTATGAAATTTATTAATGCCTTTGCTGAAGCTGACATTCTTTGTTTCCTAGTAGTATTAGAATCTTCTTCTGTAGTATACAATTAAAATCTCTTGCCAAAGCGATACTATCTTTTGAGAGTTGTATGATCCGTTCTAATTGATGTTTAACTGTTTGAACACCTATACCAGATATCTAGTTTACATTAATAATAGTGTATAGTTTCCTTTTAATTTCCATTGTTACTGAACAAAACATGCCCTTGTCATCACTATACATATTTACTACATTGGGTGTAGGTAAAGAGTTTCTCCATAAAATAGCTACCCCTCTTTTTCTGACTATACTAAGAGATGTTTAATACAGCGTAGTATCCAGTATTAACTCTACTTATATCATCTTGTATCAAATGAGTTTCTTGTAAAAATATAATGTGGGATGTAAATAATTTTCAAAACTTATTTAAAGTTTTTCTTTTATAAGCATTATTTACTCATTTGATATTAATGGAAATGCACTTTAAGTGTGTTATATAACTATAAAAAAAAGGAAATTAGTTTCATTATAGCACTTAAATGTAATGTGAACAATGAACCACTCAGAAAAAATCTTAAAGTGCTTGCTGTCTGTTGTGAATCTGACATTCTTAATGTTGTTAGGTATACAGGTATAATAGAAATGATAGCAGACACCAGTAAAAAACAGAATGTGACATGAAAAATTAAGTAGATTGCAGCAGCATTCCAAAAAACAGACCAAACTAAAAAAGTCAGAATTAAAACCAAGCAATGTCAAGGCAAGACTCTGGACACAAAATTTAGTGCTTTCATTCTACTTTAATCAGAATAGAACTTCATCAGAAAATGTAAAACGTAGATCTGCCACAGGAATTTAAAAGAACTGCACAAGAAACATGTGATACATGCAGCAAATGAGAGATAAAATTAATGATGTCATGATCTTGAAATTTCCCTGAAAATTAAATGCAATGGACTAAAAAAAAAACAACTGAAATTAGTTAAAAGCATATATTGAAAAAAATTATTTTAAATACCGTTAAATCCTTAATGCTTGTAAAAAGTGCTTAATGTTAATTGTTTCATTGACATCTGGGGCTGTATCTGCCCTCAGTCTGATCTGCCAACTGCTTTCCTTGGGTCTATATTGTCTTATCGGAAGATGAAAAGAGTGAACACTCTTTTATCAATCCAATAATGTCAAAAGGAGAAAATAGGGAAGTCACAGAACATCTTTTTTTCCCCAGTGATTAAAATCAGTGAGCCGTCTTCAGGACTTTGCCATTTCCTACACTATGGTGTGATCGCAGAGTTGGTATATTTAAGTAGGGGGGCACAGCCCCCACATTGGGAGGTGTGGGATGTGAATCCCTCACTTAATTTTGTGTTTTTTTTTTTTTTTACGAAGCAGCACATTTTTTCCCTGGGAAAAAATTTGCTGTTCCGTGTGTTTGCATTTTTGTGGTTTCGACATTATCAGTTCAATGAAAGAGCATTCACGCTTGTCATCATCTGATAATGTGACATAGATGTGCTTTCCTTACCTTAGTTTCATCATAGTACTTAAAGGTAATGTGAACAATGAACAACTCAGAAAAATCTTAAACTGCTTATTGGCCAGTGTGACTATGACATTCTTTATGTTGTAAGGTATACAGGTATAACAAAAGTTATGGTAGACACCAATAAAACATAATATAAAACAATAAATAATGAGCAAAAAGTAAATTTCAGTACTTTGACTGTCATACATATGTACCTGATTTGCAGCTAACTGAATGAAGATAATGGTTCACCTTTTATATCATCACCACAATTACATCTATTGAAAATTAGTTTCAGTTACAAATTACATATGTACATTTTTGGCTGGGCTAAATAAGTTCAAGCTGCTACATGTGTAGGTCTGTGTCAATCTTTCTCTACATAAACATATTTTTTGGAAATAGACAATATATACTTGCCTAACTGCAGGTGCAAAGTACTGTCTGTGTGGAAGCTATTTTGGGAGTCAGAACTATCCAAACTACTCAGCAGATGATTCCCACTGTTCCATACAACCCAGTTTAAATGGATCATTATTCAAAACAAGTTTGCATTTCACACAGATGATCTTGATTCCATGTTCTTCACTAGAATAGAAGGATGTTACTCTGAGGTGCTGAGCAGTTGAGGACACCCAAAACTTGACCTGGCTACAGTGAGGAACCTAAAAAATGCTCATCGCTAGCTCTGCATGGCCCCTGTCTCTCCCTCTGGAAAGGGATCCACATAAAATATATGTACATATACTTGTTTCACTTATAAAGATTATTTCTACTATGACAGTTTGGCAAACCATATCGTTCATGGAACTAAGATGAGTAAGTATGGTCCTGTTAAAAGTTAGTAAATTTTTTTTTTTCTGAGGTCACATACACAACATCACTTTTAAATATAAACTGTGTATGCATTTCCAAATGATACTAACTTATTCTAATTTAAAATACATCTGTTTTTTTCTGCACTCATAGGCTAATGGCTTACCAAATCCTGACCTCAGATTTTCTTTTTCCAATCCATGGAAAATAAACTGAGAATCAAATCTAATGTATAACCAAGTGAACTGCCTGACAACAATTATTTAGAGCAAAATGTACATGTCACTGAGATATGCTAAACTTCATTTATTGTGAGGTATAGCTTTTATAACAGATGTACATAGAAAATGGAATCTCTTTACTTCAAAGATTATAATATTTATAAGTCAATCATAAATACACTTCCAGGGTGGAAGGGTTCAGAGGACATAATGACATAGTCAAATATTAATTGGGTAAAAAAATCCAGTAGACCACAAATCACAAAGAACCTGCAAACTGCTTTGAGATTCCTATTAATACAAGTTATTCAATGGTAACTAGGGTCACAAAGGACAGGATATGTTTACTTAGATGAACACGTACCAGGAGTTTATGTCTTGTGGCTAAAGCAGAACTGTTTATTTAGTTTATAGAAAATAAATAATAACCTCCTTGAAAGGTTCTAAGGCACATGACTAGGCAAAAGACCACTCAACTATGTTGGAAAATAACCCAGTGTTACTAGCTTCCTTCCTACTTATGCTGAGCAATTTCCGTTATTACAATCATATTAAGAGTTGGATGACCCCACAAACTATGATTCAAATGTGCCATCAATGTCATTATCATGTGAACTAGTGTAGAAAGTCTCAAGAAATATTAGAATTGCTGTACATATTTACATAGTCAAGATGCAGACTTAAAGTACATTTTAAAATGTTATTAGAAGCAATATTAGTCTATTTAATTGGTATCCACAGAAAGTGTATGCAGTTCAAGACGAAATGCAGATCTAAACACCTATCAATGACATCTGAAAAAGCAAATCACTAGCTGCACTGCACTGCCTTGACTGATCAACTCGCATGAGTAAAGCAAAGCAAACAACCCCTCACAAACAACAAACCCAAATCTTTTAGGGTGAAACAAAAGCCAATCCATTCCAGAGTTGCCTCCACAATGATGAACTCCATGAGCCCATTTAGGAGACACCCCAGAAAACAATCACCTTAACAAGTCACATAACCCTTTTCCAAATAAAAATTGAGGGCCTTCAACAGCACTTCCCAAAACAAACATCCTCAAAATCAGCTAAAAGACAACAAAAGGAGCATCTTCAGCACTCATTTGTACATCTGACAATGTGGCACACTTCCAAGCAAATGACTCAAGAAGCTTTATCATCAACTGAAAAATGGCTTTGTAACTCACAACTCATGCTCAACCCTAAAAAAACAAAAACAAAAAAAAAAAACAAACTATGACTTTTTTTGCCCAAATCCCTCTCCATGAAAAAACAAAATGTATTACAACCATTGAAATCACTTCTTATAGCAAGTTATTAGGGATGATAATTGATGATAATCTGTGTATATAAAATTGCATAAGAAAATCTCATCAAAAACTAGGGATTCTTTATAGAGCCAAAAACATTCTCATCGATGCAACTAAAGCTACACTTGCCACTACTTAACTGCTCTTCATACTCCTTTACGGTGCTCTCATCCTTACTAACCTTCAGGCATCAAAAAAGCAAAACTTTAACAATGCTATAACAAAGTTGTTAAATTTGCAGTAAATACCCATTTCTGAACCCACCTTTGTATAGCACTAAAATGTCTAAGTTGGTTAAAACTACCCCCACCAACTAAGATATACATGGCTTCTTACCACCTATAAGATTATCCAGAATCCATTTGCTTGTCAAGCACTAAATAACATTCTACAAAACTATGCTACTAGTCATTCATTACAATCCAGTGGCCAAAATCTCTCTGTCCATAAACCTATCAAATCTGTTGGGCATTATCTGTATTAATACAATGGTGCTAAGGCCAGGAATTCCTTATCTCTATGCATCAGGTAAGTACACTACCTCCCATCCTTCAAAACCATTCTGAAAGACTTCCTGACCAAAAGCTGGCTTTGTTCTTGCTCAACACCAGGATAAACTGTATCCCTAAATGTTAACAGACACCTGTTCATACCTTACTTCTCCTTATTCTCTCTTCTTCACTCACTTCTTTATTTCTCTCAATTTCTCTCTCATGTCTGTCTCTCTAAATATACCATAAACCTCTTGTCTCTCATTTTGTACTGCAATTCCTGTGTATATTATACTAACCTACCTTTAATTTCCCTATAAACTAGATAATATTTCTCTTTTAAATATTCAGTTGTTGTCACATAACTTGTGTCTTTTCTTAATCAATGTTTTCATATTATGTCTAATTTGGTATGTTTTTTTTTAAAACTGTATTTGTTTTATGTTATTTTTAAAGAATATAAATGCATTGTTCTGACAATGTTTTGTAATTGTTTGGAGCTTTTTCCCCAGGCCTCCACTGAAAATGGGCTGCTACTTCGTCAGACTTTCCTGATAATCAAATGTCAATAAATAAATAAATATTGTTGATTTTGTGCTTATGGTTTTGTGTTGTGCTTCATTTATTAAACACAGTAATAATAATAATGAATTATAATATAAAATTTACTCTGTCTTTGTGGACTGGCAATGCCTATAGTCCTTTCCAGGCTCTTTGGATCACCTCTTCCATAAGGAGACATACTTAAGAGTTCTTTCAGAAGTTCAAATAGTGCCCCAGAAACCCACTGAGGATACTGTATGAGATCCCTATCTGCATCTTGCCCCCCTGCTGTAGTACTTTTAATACTTTCCTCATTTCCTCAGATGTTACCACCTTCTCTATCAACCCAGTCCATTCTTCTGTCCTGTATTTCAGTAACTCAGTCTGCCTTCCTTTTAGTATGTGAACACTGATGAAAACTAGTCATTTGAAGTTCTCTCTTGTTTCCTTGCCTCTCATGACCCTCCTTAAGCCACATCTCATCTTTTCCTACTGACCTCTGGTCAATTTTCCATGTACCAAAATATTTTTTTTTTCTTCTGTTAATGACTGATTTCATTCTTCCTTTCATTTTGCCTTGGTCCTTTTCATGCACTTGGCTGTCTTGCTTCTGTCCACACTGTAGCTCTCTCACTCAGCCAACAACCTTGTGCCTCCTTTCCCTGGATTTCAGCTTGTCTATTAAAGGGAGTTTTTCACCACTACATTTATTGATACTCATTTGTTTTCTCTTCACCTTTGCAACCCTCTTCAATCCCCTTTTCATAAAACCAAAACAACTTTCTTTATTATATTCTACAAGTCTCCATCTCCTATGATTTTCCTCCCATAACTAAGACCATTGCCTATTAACTCTTCTGTCAGAGAATAATAACAACCTAAGAGTACACTGTATGAATAATATCCCATAGATTTAAGTAGGCAATGCTGAACTGATTGATTACTGACATTATTTGATCATAATGGTATGGCTAAACCCAGTATTACCCACACCTGTTCATATTTTTGTTATTACGTAATGTAGTGTGACACTGATACCATTGATTATGTTTTAACTGGGATAGTTACAGGTCATTGATGCATTGATGGATGTGTGACTTTAGTTCCAAAATGTAATATCATGGTGAGTTTTACTCTAATGTGCTGCATTGGCCAAACTAGTAGAATATTTTTTGGAGATTTTTCCCCCTTTTCTCCACTGAGGTATGACTGCAGAGTTGGTGTATTTAATTTAAGGGTGTGAAGATGCTCACAAGCCATTATAAGCCCTCATGGGTGGGCACAGGTCTGACAACTGATTCCAAAATAATCTGTATAAGTAATATGACTGACATCAAAGTAAGTATGTGTTCATGGTGCACTCCTGCAAAGTTAGGAGTCTTCTCTTTGAAGAACCATTATCTGCCAACTGATAATCTGTACAATGTTAAGTGGAATCCATAATAAGGGTAAATGCAGACTATGAAACTATAACCAAATTCCATATTATATTATGTTATTGTAGGAGAAAAGGAAGAGGTGTTTCTTTGGTATAGTGGACACTTCTATATTAGGAGATATGCATTGTACACACACACACACACACACACACACACACACACACACACATATATATATATATATATATATATATATATATATATATATCAGATGATTTTTCTGTTGTGAGTGTGTTTTAGCAGCTTTTTGTACCTTGATTTGCCTTTTTCCCGCTTTATGTACAGAAAATAAGAAATGGTTCTGCTCTGCCCACCCTGTTTTTTTTTTAATAAAACACCTATCTTGTAGATATCTTCTTCTTTCTGCACTCCTCTAAATGCAGTGGACACAGGCCCCAGGCTGTCATCAGGAATCACATATACAGATGCAGTTCTTTCTTTAGTTACATAGATGCATGATTTCTTTATACATCTCTTGCACAGCCCCATCCCCACTGTGCATCTAGACTGTTATGAGGAATCATGTATACATATGTCATCCTCTTCCTAGCCACACAGGAGGTAGTGGGTGTTTCATGCATACTGAAAGTTGTAACCCTATAGTTCTTCATTTGTAAGTCCACTGTTAAGTGTGGGTGGAGGAAGGTATGTTACCAATTCCTGGCAGCTATACATGTCATTGTCTTTGTTTACAGCTGTTCATACTGTTAAAATGCCAGTGTGGTTATTCCCAGTGCACATGTGAAAGGGTAGTTCATTCCCATGTTGTACTACTTACCAGGTTTTTACATATCCATATGTATTGTATTTAGCAATATTTAGATAGATAAATAGCTAGATAGATAAGGGAGACAGATAAGTATCTGCCTTTTTGTCATGCTGTAGTTCCCTGAAGCACAACCTAGCAAAACATGGGTCCTGCAGGGAGTTAAGTCCAGCATTCTTCATGGGATTTTAAAAGAGACTTGATGAATTGTGTTTGACAGCTCCTAAGTTAATTAACTACTGTGTGGCCAAATGTATGTCACCCTGACAAACTGAAAAATGTGTGTGTATACATGGGAGATTCTCACTTGTTCAGGCAATAGAACACCAATGCTACTTCAGAAATTGGATGAGTATGTTAAGTACAAAAACAGAAAAATACAAAACCACAGCAAACATTTCAACTGTATCACTTTTGGTGGTAAATTCAGACTTAGTCTTGGTTAAGAATATGGGATGAATTACTGATTGTTCATTTTAAAATATGAATTTTTTAAGCTCCAGATAAGCTGATTTTTCCCCAGCTTCTGTAAGGTCACATGGCACAGAGGACAAGCTGCAGCCAGTCATAGGGAGAAGAGTAGTGACAGCCATGACAGCAACAGATTTACAGTAAATAGTAGCTGTGATTGGTGATGAAGCAGCTCATATCTGTGCTAGTAGTTTGGACAGTGTTGACTGGCTCACTCACTAGGTGTTGTAGTTATTACAGTCTCACTTTTCTTCTTCACAAAAGCTATATAGAGTTTATAAAACTCTGAAAGGACTGAACTAGAGTACTGCCACTGTGGATTAGAAGAGACCAGAGCCTCACCTGAGGTAAGGAGGGATATCAAAATACATCTATGACTCTAAACGTTGCTTTAGTGAAACAAACTTTTATAATAACCCAAGTGATTGAATCCCATTTCTGTATTTAACAATTTGGAAAACTCCAAAAATAAGCACTTATATGGACTATGGTGACACAATGTGTGAAAGTGTTAACTTTATTAGAATTTTCTTAATGTCAAATAAAGTTCCTTCTTTCAAGGCAAGTAGAGTTTGAGCATTTCTTTTTTTTTTTTTTTTTTTTACTTTTTTAGTAATATCATGTAATAAGTAGTGACATGAATGCACATTCAGTTATAAAGGAAAGAAAATAAACCATTACAAATACAAACAGCTATGATTTCTTTCTTAATTATTATTCAGTTTAGCATTAAATACATTGCTCAAGTCATGTCTTCCCTGAAATATCACTCCTCCTCTTGAACACAACTCTATTTGTATTGTTCCTATGTATTCCAGTTATTTCCGTGTAGGTTATTCTTTCCCTATTTAAACATCCTATCCCCAAACTTTTTATCTCCTTTACACATTCAATAATTCTGTTACAGTTGGTTTTGCTTTTTGATTTCCATTTTCTAGTAATTGCTTTTTCTCATCCAACAGTGTTAAACATAGAAGGACCTTCTAAATCCCAGCGCAATAGAATAGAATTAATTTCCCTAGTTAAAATAATTTGTTACCCCACCAGTTCAGGCAAAGTACCTTGTAGGGAATTTCTAAAATCTACCAATCATTACAGTCTCAGAAAGTATATTCCCACATGTCCCTCTCTTTCTCATCACACCTGCAGCAGTTGCTGTATACCTGTGAAAAAAAATTACCTGTAATCTACTTGAGGTATAAAATACTTATGCAGATAGTTCCATGTAAAAATCTTAAACCTTCTAGATTTCGTTGCATACTTGGGAGCTATTCACATATTCTCTTTGTTCCTTTCTATATTGCTTTCTGATTCTCGTTTCCAGTATTTTCTAACATCTTTTGATTGATTCTTATAGCTATCATGCATTGTTTTGTATGCTCTGCTGATTATTCTGTTTGACCACAGCTTCTTTTCTAGACTCATCTATAAACTCAACCAGAGCTGGTATTTCATTTTAACATTCCCTTATTCCTTTCTGTATGCCTACACTCTGTTATCAGTCCTTGGTAGAGAAGGCTGTCTCCAGCATGCAGACCAAACTTTTGCATGACTTTATCCCACTCTGGCTTATCTCTCAAAATACTTTCTACTGCTTTGTAAATATAATATTTTGTATGGTTGTTATTACTCTCTTCAAGTGTCTGCATCCAAAATCCTACTCTTTATTTTGTGAACATCTGCTTCATCATCATTTATTTATATGCTGATCGGTAGTCTTCAGTTTGTGGTAGATATATGAGCCTTAACTATCTAGCTCTGAAGTATTGTTTCAAATCTGGTAATCCAAAACCACTTTGTTCTTTGGGGAGAAACAACTTATCTCACATAACTCATGCCTGCTTTCCCTTCCAAATAAATGCATTCAATTCTTTATTAAATATGGCCCTCAGCTTTTCCACTAGTTGATAAAAATATGCCTCACCTATACAAAATATTAAGGACACTAGGAACAGGTTCACTGGTTTTATCTTACTGTTCATATCCATAGTCAAGAGCTGCCAACTTCTCAGTCTTTGTATTATCTTTTGCTTAGTCTCTTTCTGTATATTCTTAGTCATCATAATAGAATCCTTTTTAATCCAAACACCAAAACATGTTCCCTTATAATGTTCCCATAAATACAATTATTGCTGAAGCAATTCATGTGTGGGAACATAGTTCACAGCTATAGACTTTGCTTTATCTTCATTTATTTTGTCCCCTGAAGAAAAAAATGGAACTTCCTCAAAATGTTCCACAAC
Source organism: Protopterus annectens (assembly GCF_019279795.1). NCBI lineage: Eukaryota > Metazoa > Chordata > Ceratodontiformes > Protopteridae > Protopterus > Protopterus annectens. The sequence continues at coordinate 130,216,048 of NC_056750.1, forward strand.
TGTGAAATATCCTTTTCTGTTGTTATCAGATACAAAATAATATTATCTGCAAATAAGGATAATATTTCTTGTGTACCATACCAGTTATACCCTTAAATTTGTGAGCCCCTTATTTATTTATTTTTTTGCCAATGCCTCCAAGAGTAAGGCAAATAACAAAGGAGAAAGAGGGCACCCTGTCAAGTTCCTCTTTTCAAGTACAGCTTGTCAGAGAGGTACCCTCCCACCTTGATTTTTGCTTCTGATCCGATATACATCTCCCCATTTAACTCCATTATTCTATCAGGGTATGCACATGTTGCAGTTGCCCTACTAAAAACCCCAAGCTAACTCTACCAAATGTCTTCTCTGCATCAAGACCCACTATTAATAACAGGGTCTTCTTGCAATGTGCTTCCCTTTGAATTATTATTGTTGGGATTCCAAAATGGTGGTCGACTAGTGAACAGCTTATGCACAGAGCTCCTCACCTCAAGTACTTTTCTTAGGATTATACTTACTTCAAAAAGAGCTGCTTTACCTTCATATCTGCGGAACTTGCATTACCTTGGAAGTGGGAAAAACGCAAAACAGACCTTCATCTTCTCTGGCTCTTTCACAGTGTTTTTTTTTTCTTTTTTTTTTCTTCCCCAAGTGATCCAAGGAGGCCTACTGCTGCTTGCAATACCTCCAATCCCTCATGGCTAAGCAGATAAAAACAACAAATGACTCTATTACAATGGATACTCAAACAACAAAAGCTAAAGCATCAGCAATTTTCTCACCTGAAAAAGAGGCTCTTTCAAAAAGGCAGAGAACAAATAAACAAAATACTGAATCTACTAAAAGTGACACAAGCAACAAAGAAGATTCCGGCTTTCACATGGAAGAACTAAAACAGGCCCTTCAGCCCATCCACTCAGCTATACAAAGTTTTTCGGAACAACTTTCAACCATAGGAAAATCTATCAATCAAATTGTGGACAGGGTAGACACACTTGAACAAAAAGTACAATCTAATGAGTTCCAATTACAGTCCTTATCAGAAGAACTACGTGCCAAAACAGCCTCCTTATCAGATCTACAGACAAAACTTACAGATCTTGAAGCTAGGAGCAGACGTAATAATATTTTAATAAGAGGTCTCCCTGAAAGCTATGATAGCCAAGGCCTGCTTACTATAACAAAGAAAATATTTGAATCACTTCTACACTCAGAAGATGGAAGAAACATTATAATTGAGAGAGCACACCGTGCTCTGCATAAAAGACAAGATGCTTCAGCTCCTCGCCAAGTATACACAAGATTACTTAACTTCCAAACTGCTCAACAGATCTTATATGCAGCAAAAAAAAATAAAAACTTTATGTGGAACAAGCATAAACTAACCTTCTCACAAGATTTACCCATCTCCATTAAAGAGAACAGACAAAAACTAGCCCCGTTCTGCTCAGACCTCATCAAGAGAAACATTAGATTTCAAATGCGTTTTCCAAGCACACTGATCTTTTTTCAAAATGATATTAAATACACTGTAACATCCCAAAATGAAGCAAAAGAGACTTTTCAGAAAGTATTTAACAAGATTCCTGAACTTGCATAAGCTCACAAACTTCCAACACGAGCGTTTCTGCAGATGTACTCCTCCTAAATGTAATCTACTCACCGGAGGCTTCAGTGACACAGTCGCTTACTAATCCAGCGTTTATAAAGGTTGTTTAGCAGGTCCAGGACTGTTTAAATCACTTAAAACAGCCTTTTCTCCGTTTTAAGGCAGATCCACGTGTCAACAAGGAACGTATCTTCGTCGCGAGGTTTCTAGTGGGATATTCTTTGCTGTGACTCTCTGTTACGCACGCTAGTGTTATCATTCCCCCATCAGTCGCACTTGCAGCGCTGTATGTTAAAAAAAAAAAAAAAGTCCTGCATACTGTTTTTACATACCCTATACATGGTTTTGGTCCAGAAACAGTTCCCGATGTTAGGGCTTCTGAGTTTTCAACGAGCAGAGTCCTCGATGGTCAGTTTAACACCCTTTGCCCCAGTATGTAAAAAGTATGCAGTGTAAAGGCATAATCAAATGCACTATTAAACGCCAAACATTTCCAAGTCACATACTAGATGTCAGGAAGTGATTTTTTTTTTTTTTTTTTTGTCTGAATTGCAGCTGGATAGTGCAAGTTAATCAACTAAGCGAATTTCTCAGTATAGCAATACTTGTTTATTTGTAATAATATATGTTTGTATACTTTCTACAAAAGACTCATAGGTGGGAGATTTTGCATATATACCTATATTGTCTTCCTGTTCTACTGAAATAGTTGTAGCTTACAGTTATATAATGATTTACACAGAACTGGATATTAAAGAAAGACATGTGTTCAAAGTACTCGTGGGGACATGCTGGTTACAGAGTTAGATATTAGACGGTTATAATAAGTTAAAGATTCAACCAAATAGGTTAGGAGTAGTTATAACGGGGTTTCTAAGATCATTTAAATATTAATCAGAATTGCTTAAAACTAGCAAAAGGTAAACACAGATGAAGGGTGGGATACATTTACACAACAAGACTTTTAGTTTCTAAATAGTTTTGTTATCATTAGAATATGTTCAGTGTAAACATATTTTCGTTCAATATGCTTCACAATTATTTATACTGTGCAGCTCCTTAACTAATTAGTCACAACCTCTATTATATTGTTATAATCTCTAGCAACACGCTCTTCTATTAGATAAGTTTAACAAGGCTTTAGTGGTGTGCCAATGTTACAGTATTCCGGTTGTGATTGCATCTCTATAAGAAGTGTTGATTCTAGTAACAAATATGTTATGTATGGTATTCATAGAGTTTCACTTTTTATATACATTGCGTTTAAATGTTCAGGCTTACAAATATGTGTTTATGTACTTTAGGTCATGGTTACTGTACATAAAAGTTGGTGTATTATCTTCACACGGAGGCTTTATGTGCACCGAAGTGAGATCTGGTTTGATAATCTTTTGGATGAGATTTTCTTTGTATATATGTATAGAATTGTTAAATTTTTTTTTGGTTTGTCTATATACTTCTTCACCTAAGGGGTTCGGGTGGGTAGGCACCGGGTTATGTCAGAAGAAGTATTATGCTGCTTTCCCCTCTACATTCAAATGTTTTGCTGTTACAGAGCAGAAATGGTTCTCCATTTCCCATCTTTCCTATTGCAAACCTAAGGTAAACTCTTCTCAACACACAATTATTTTATTCATACATTATTTTAAATATACTAATTATATCATGTGTCTATACCTTGTTTGGTTTTAACATCCATGAGCTGGTCCATTGACTCTTGGAATATTAACGGCTTACAAAATACTGCCAAAAGAAAATTACTATTACACCTTGTTTTTAAATCTAAGGCTAGCGTATGTTTTCTACAGGAAACACACTTATCTAATGCTGAGTGGGAGAATGTAAAAAATAGAAAATGGATTAGGTCTATAATAAGTGCTGGAGATAGCACAAATTCGAAGGGTGTGGCCATCATAATTAAGAAACAATTCCAGGAAACTATCAATGAATATAAATCTGATACAAACGGCAGATGGTGTTACTTTACATCTACTCTCCCAGACTCCTCTAAACCAATTATGTTCTTGACTCTTTATGGTCCATGCTCGCAACAACAAACTTTTATTTTAGAAATTTATAATATACTGAACTCATTTCCAAATTACCTATTCATAGTAGGTGGGGACTGGAATGCGGTTATAGATCCCAGCCTAGATCTCACCAGCAAATCCTCCTCTTACAACTTCCAAGCCTCTATAGCATTAGAGGAGCTTATATCTGATTTTAATCTTATAGACACTATTACCTTTAGTAATATTTCGACCAAGGAAAATCTATATACTTTCTACTCCAACTGTCACAAATCTTGGTCACGTCTTGACTTCCTTTTAATCTCAGAACCCTTATCCAAATTTAAAAATACTTTTAATATTGAGCCCAGATGCTTCTCTGATCATGCCAAAATCTCTCTTATAATTAGGTTCACTACACCTGATTTTACCTTTGCTAACTGGACCCTTAACAATAATTTACTAAATAATAAAGATATAATTAAAAAAATCAACAACATGTTAATGGATCTTGATATTAATATCACAGAGTCCCAAATTCCTCCAGACATACATTGGGCGGCTTGCAAGGCTGAAATGAGGGGTTTTCTGATCAGCCAAGCTTCTTTTCTTAAAAAGCTCAACATTAAAAAAGAAAATACTCTATCCTTAAAACTCTCCTCTCTGGAAAAAAGTCAGAGATTATCCCCTGACTCACAAACTGTAGAACTGATCAATGCAACGCGCAAAGATTTATTTGAACTACATTCACAGAATTATTCCTTACAGAAACAAAAATTTATTGCAACATATTCTGAATGGGCACAAATGCCCTCAAGAACCTTAGCAAGAATATTAAAAAATAATAATGGTGCTCCTAGAATATCTACCCTTCAATACCAAGGGAAAATTTACAAATCAGATCCTGAAATAATACACTTGTTTTTCGAACTTTTTTCAGATATCTATAGTAGCCATAAATGTAATACTCTAAAGCCTCAGATGGAGTCTTTTCTTAATTCCATTAAATTCCCCTCTCTTAAAACTAATCAAATCTCCCTCTTATCTGCCTCGTTCGACATTCAAGAAGTCCAGGACATCATAAAAAATCTAAAAATAGGCAAAGCCCCGGGCCCTGATGGCTTTACTACTAACTTCTTCAAAGCTTTCTGCCCAAAAATATCCCCCATACTATTGAAAGTCTTTAACTATATTATTAAAGAGGGTATTACTGATATACATTGGAATAATTCGAAAACTATTTTACTATTAAAAAATAAACAAGACAAAGCAGATCCACACAATTACAGACCAATCTCGTTAATAAATGTTGACATTAAGATTTTTGCTGCTATATTAGCAAATAGATTAAAAAAGGTTCTTCCGTCCTTAATTTCCCCTGACCAAGCTGGTTTTATGAGTAATAGGCACACGTGGGATAATACGTTAACCTTGGATTCCCTAATACAATTTACCAAAAAAGGAAGAAACCCAATATACGCCTTAACTTTAGATGCCTCCAAGGCTTTCGACAGAGTTAACTGGGAATTTCTGTTTGCTACCTTGTCCCATTTCAATGTACCTAAATCCTTTTCGGATATGATTAGAATACTTTATACAAATTCTCAAACCTACCTTTACATAAATAAACAGAGATCAGAGCCAATTTTGATCACTAATGGAACAAGGCAGGGGTGCCCACTTTCACCCTTCCTTTTTAACATTTTCATCTAGCCTTTCTTTCTTTATATCACCCAGAATACCTATCACAATATACCTAAAATCATAAATACACAGGTTGCACTATCAGCTTTTGCTGATGATCTCAATTTATATTTTCAGTCACCCAATTCAGACTTACCCAAAATTCTGGATGCCATAAGGAACTTCTCTATCGCATCAGATTACCAAATTAACAACAAAAAATCTCATATATTCCCAATAAACCACAATTCCCATAAATCTTTTTATTTCCCTGAGTCCTCTTTCCGAATAACATATAGCCTTAAATATTTAGGTATCCATTTTGTACATAATCAAGCCTCTATGCTTCAAAATAACTTACTTAAAACATGGTCTACTATACAGCAAGATTTACAAAGATGGAAACATATGAATTTAGCTTTCCTGTCCAAAGCAGCAATTGTGAAAATGAATATCCTACCTAGACTTCTATTTCAACTCAATGCTTTGGATGTGTTAGTTTATAATAAGTTTTTCTCCAAAATCAACAAAGAACTAGCTGGATTCATTTGGTTCCCTAAATCAGTTAGGATCACTTACCCCAAATTAACTTACCCTAAGGAAAAAGGGGGGCTAAGTCTTCCAAACTTCCAACTATACTACAAGATTATCTGCTCAATTAGGGTTTGGTCTATCTCAAATTTTAGCATCAAAACGCAAACGCACTCTCCTACCTGGGTTAGAATTTGGTATCAACATATTATAACTAACAAAATTAACCCCCAGGCTATTCCTTTTCTATCCACTATTTCTATGAACAACTGTAATCTAGCCCAATCTCTGAAACATAAAAATCAGGCTTTTCCAAAATCTTATTAAAGATATCAAACTGGAAAAGGTTATACCTCTTCTCCAACCTTTGCATCAGAATCCAAACCTTAAAATTAATAATGTAATGATTGACCTTACTAAATTCCCTCTTATCAAGGATCTTAATGTATGGGATATTCTCAAATATAGGTCTAAAACTATGCCCGAGTTATGGTTAATCTTAGGAACTAATAAGAAATACACAGTTATTCTTCGACAACTAAGAGAAATTATACTGGCACAAACTTTCAACCTTTCTCCCAATACTCAGGAAATAAACAAACTAGTTGAAGTTATTTCTGCAATCTCGAGCACTAAAAAAACAATATCATCCTCTTACAAGCTATTGATTAACATGATTTACGATTCAAATTGTCTCTTCTCCAATTACTGGAATACCGTTGGACCTACCATTACAGAGGATCAAAAACTCTCAGCTATAAAATCTACTTTAGAGCTCTCCCTTTTCAAAAAGCTCCTATATACACAACTGATGCTAAACAACAACGCTTATTATACTCCTGTAATTCTTAATAAATTTAACACCAACTCATCTTCCTCCTGCACCTGTTGTTCTTATCCGAGAGCGGACTTGCTACACATTATGTGGTATTGTAAGCATTCTTACAAACTCTGGTGTTCTCTGAAAGTTCGCCTGGAAAAAATGGGTTATTACACTTCCACTCTCTCGTGGGAAACAGCCATTCTCCACATTCCTACATCCAAAGTATCCAAAGTGCAACTTCACATTTTAATTATTCTATGTTCACTTATTAAGCTATACATCACTAACAATTGGTTGGATCGCACCAAACTTAGTTGGGGAAAATTCAAAGAAATGGCTCACAAACATATTTCAGCTCATAAATTCATTATAAAGGGTCCAAAAAAAAAGAGCTTATTTTAGTAAATTATGGAAGAAACTTTTAGATTTAGTTCTTAGTGAATAACCCCCCATTAGTACATTTAGTGCAACATACATTCTTATCCATGTTAACTTATGGAGAACCACTGCTAATTCTATTAATATTATTTCATTTTTTTTTGTTGTTCTTACTACTTCATGCATTATTATTGTAGTGGAAGTGCAGCACACTATGTTGTAAATAGTGTATATAATAGTTTGTTTGGTTACACCGTTGACAATGCTTTCCTTATGTTTTATCCTCTCTCTCACTTATATCTATGTTAAATTGTTTGGGTACTTATTATATTCTGTAACTATTCAACGCTTCATTTTAATGTTCATTACTACAATGTTTTTCATTCTTGATGTATGCATTGTTTCATATTATGGAAAATAAAAGAATCATTGGAAAAAAAAAAAAAAGAATTATTATTGTTCTGTTAATGTTATCAAATGCTTGCCCCCCCCCCCCCGCCAAACCTTACTGATCCATATAGACATTGGATCAGATTCCAAAAGCTATTTGCAGACAACACAGCACACTGAAGGAAAACTTCAGTGCACCAGCTGCAGATGCAATTTCAGAAGACACACTGCAAGCATTCCAAGTACTTAGCTATTCAGTGTAGGCTAATTACGAATTCTGTACACTCTTGTTGGATTCCAAAATGCATTGTGCCCACCCAACACAACTTAAATATGGCAAACTGCAACAATGACTCTCTTTCTGAAATCCTCAACATAAGTCATACTGCAATGCAAAAAACGGAAGTTATTACCATGGAATACAACTGAATCTGTAATAAAAAAGTCTACCCGTGGTGAATGAAATGTAGCAGGCTGCAGTACTGCTAGCCAATGATGAGGATGTGGCTGTGCACCCTAAAAGGGCTCAACTAAGCCAACTGTCAGATCAACAAATTATTTACAGGTGATAAATCCTAGGCAGACAGCTGGTGCAGGCTGTGTGCATGTCTACCCCCACACATGTCTGTGTGGACATTGTGATGCAACCCTAGCCCTTGCAAAACAAAGTGTGCCTCAGCCAGGGTGTACTGACATCTGGGACATCCCAGAGACACATGGGGGAATGCTGTAGGAGTGTCACATACAGCTGCCCATTGTATCCTATTAAAATTCTTGGCAGCAGTGTGCAATGAGGTGGATGAACACATACACCTTCTATCTACCCCATGGAGCAGAGAACTGATATGCACCAGTTCTATAACCTTGCAAACTTCCAACATGTACTTGGTACAATAGATTGCACCAACATCCCTATCAAGACCCCATTTCATCCAGAATCAGACAGATACATCAACAGAAAAGGGTATCCATCCCTGAACTGCCAGTTCATGTGTGCAGCAGATGGCAGAATAACAGACATCATGGCAACACACCCTGGAAGTGTCCATGACGCTGCCATATGGGGAGAAGTGGTTTGAGGGCTGCATTCCAACAAGGTCAAATACCTGAGGGAGTACTACTGGGTAAGTATAGGAACACAGCAACGATGCTACCTAAGGACATCCCTCTCAACAATATCCATGGTGACAACATATGTGTTTACTCCTTACAGCAGGTGACAGTGCATATCCTCTTGCGCCGTGGCTAATGACCCCATATAGAGAACCATCAGACACTGCAGAAGAGGCCTACAATACAATGCACACAACAACATGAAATACGATTAAGTGTGTATTTAGTGTACTAAAAGCTAGATTCAGAAGTCTGGACACATCCAGGGATTCACTGCAATGCACACCTGAGAAAGCAGTACAGATGATAACTATGTGCACCATGCTATACGATATTATAATAACAGCACATGGCATCCTTACAGCTGTGGTGTAGGTGAACGATTCCAAGAACCCCCGATGTCTGAAGATGATCAGAGGAGGAACAGGTGGACACAGGCGGCAAAGACACAGGCATAGGTGACCACAAGTACAGGCCCAGGCAACATACAGCATCTGACACACAACTTTGAGTCATGCCAAGCCACACATACATAAGTACAGAAATTAAACATTGATGTTCAGGTGTTGCCCCAGCATAGCAGCACAGATTGCATCTAATGGTGATTACCCAGTAGAGGTACATACCTAAGACATAACAACATAATCATAACATGCGACAGCATGAACATATACAAATCTATCCCAAAAGGGATCATCAACTCAGGCCACAATTGACACAGGTATGCATACAGACTCATATCAAATGTATGTCAGACAACAAGAGATATACATCTTTGAAACATATTCCTATCTGTCCACTATGAAAAGATCCAAACAGGAAAACAGCTCAGGACATAATACAGAACTGTTGTCAACATCACAAGCAACATATGTCAATGTAAAACAGGGATGAGCTAATGTAATAAATGGAGTCGCTTATGGTTAGTAAAAATATTGACACCTATGGCAACAGACTTATCAACAGACACAGTAAACACAGACAGATGGCACTGTCAGAGGTCTGCACATCATTCATCTCCATCATGGGGTGAGACTGACACTGCTGGACAGAGTGGATCAATTATCACCACATATGGAAACAGTCATCTCAGGTTGCTCCACAGAGAAGACTGATGGGGTGATGCCAGCATGTGGAGGTAGACAGTGGTAAGGAGCATGAGTGCGATTTGACTGTCTGGTCATGACTGCCAGGCCCACATCAGATGGGTCAGAGGTGGAAATGTGTGCACTTTGTAGGATAGATATCAATGCCCAATGGCCAAGGTTTAGTTTGCAGATAGGGGGGATGCCACTCCCATTTGTCAAGCAACTAAGCACATTCAGGGCATGTAGAACCAAGCTTCTACTACAGCACTGCTGTAGTACTGTCATAGCCAGGGATTTTATGGACCATACAAAAGATAACATGCTTTCTTTCTGTGCAGGCAATGATGCCTTTGCGTCACAGTGTCTGCACTCCTGTCCTTCATGCAGCACACCTAGCTGATGTGCAACATGATCTGCAGCATGGACAAGTGCACAGATGTCAGATCCATGATGTCTGACAGACACCCTTTGACACATGCTCATTCACACCAGGTACATGCCTATGTCTGCTGTGACAGGCAGTATCAATGTGTTGTGAGGAAATGTCAATATTTGTAGCAGACTCAACATGGGTCTTTTGTCCACAGGCCCCATCCTGTCCACCACCTGATGTCCCCTCATTGTCAGAATGGCTGGACAAGTTTTCCTCCACATCTAAGGGTACTACCACATCCACATGACTTTCACCATCTGTGCTGCTGTATCACCATTTCAGTGTCCTGTGTGCCAGGGACTATGCTACCATACTGAGTAACACCAGATCCCACATTGGGATCAGTGGATGGGCTAATGGAGGATAAAGGCAGTTGAAATGCTAAAAGAAGAGACAGATGACACAAGTCAGGAGAATGTGCTTATATCACATGCTGTATATCATTACTAACCTTTATACCATGCGAAGATCGGAAACCCGACAAACGTGCATGCTGATTGGCTAATCCAACCAGCGTGCACATAGTAAATTGTACGAGAAACAACGGAAGAAGTCCGGTCGCTAAATATCGTGCTGCGGTGACAGCAAGTAAACACTAAAGTACACTAAATATAATACCAAAAAACACACAGCAATACAACTAAAACACAGAAAATTAACCATTTAAAAAATTATATTCCTCATTCCCTCACCTCGAACACAAACAAAATAAAAACTCATGCAGTCACAAATACACCACACACACACTACATAACCACCAGTTATAACACAACAAAACCAAGCATTCTCATAAAACCATTCACTTACCTATATTCCCTACAATACCTATACACAGACAACTCCAAAAATGTACATACTAAAATCACACCACACATCCTCACAAAGTCAAAACACACACCATACCGAACGTCCACATCAGCATACATCTAATAAAAGCGCATACAACACCACCATCTAGTGACCAAATAGTAAAAGTACATATTTTAAAAAAATTAATACAAATTAAAACTACACCACATTTCAACATACCTATAACTACTAAAACGTAACTACACGTTATAAACTTCTACACTGCTTAAACTATATTATACCAAGCACCACTTAGCCCTTTCCTAACATTTCCTGAAAAACTAAAAAATAACATGTATTTAAGTTAAAACAGAAATAAACAATAAACACAAACTGAAAATGTGGACTATTTTATCTCACAAAAAGTGGAAGAATACAAAAAAAAAGCAAACAAAAACATAAATAACAATACAAACATAATACAAAATAAACTAACACCATGGTATAATAGCAATAACCCACTTCTGGGTGTGGGTAATGCTGGATTTGCTCACGGTTGTCTTTGTTTGGTCCCTCGGGCTTCGCCCTCGGGACCAAACCATGCCAACCGTGGGTAAATCCAGCATTGCCCACACCCAGGCGTGGGTTATTGCTATAATAACACATACAGTATATCTCACTGCAATATTATAGATAATAATGAGTTACCATGCAGTCTTGTCTGTGTATGAGCCACAAAATCTATATAATAGGGAGTTGACAATTATGTTACATATCCAACATACATGACATTTAAGAGGAATACAAGCATAACATACACCTGACAAGTCCTTGTGGGAAGATGGCACTGAACGAGAGGGATGAAATGCGACTGCTGTAGGGAAACAAAGGCATAATCACATCCATGCCAACATGGAGCATTCCAACAGCATTAAAACATGCAGTAGGCATTACATATGCATACCAGTTGTTTGCATATGATATGCTGATATAGGATGCCCTATGAATGAGTAGAAGGACACAGTATTAATGGAGAGCAACAACAGGAATAGCAGCAATGACATATACGAATGACAGTTAATAGCATACCAGTGATACCCTCCTGATGTAGTGAGTTTGTGTGCCTTAATGCATATCCTGCAGTGGTAAAGACAAAGCCAACACAGTCATGTATGCAGGCAGTAGAATAGTCACATGATGATATATACAACACAGTAACAGGGTCAGCTGATGCTCACGTAACATACAGTGTACCTGTTGGCCATATGACCCTGTGTAGAAAAACAGCAACATTAATTTCATGCAACACAGGTCTTTTACAGATTGCTGCAACTTACAAACATGTCGTGGTAACATACCTGGTCTGTCTGTAGGTGCAGCTCCATGGCTTGTACCACCAGACAATGTACCTGTAGTTTAAAATGTTAGGGAAATATCAATATGACAGTAAACATTACTTGCATGACATGAGGCTGAGGCAATAACAAGTAGTGGTCACAGTAGCAGTGTATGGAGACACTCACCTGCCGTTTCCTGCTGTTGTGCAGAAATAAATAAACCTATGAAAATGAATGCGGACAACCTTACACATGGTGATTGCACTGTAATGTCTGTACTGCAGTTGTATGGCTGCATATCATTACACTTACATTGACCGTCATCATCCTGTGTGGACCCATGTGCACAATACAGTTTTGCTGCTGCAACACAAAAATGATAATACATGAATATGCATGCAACAGCAATGTGTACTGATGGACTCTATATGCATCAATGTTATGCAAAGTAGCACATACATGTGTGACCTGGACACCTGCTTCTACTCCATTCTTGGGTATGCGGCGCTTCCCACTTGATGTTTTCAGGGATGCAAGAAACTATGTGCTCTCATCAGGGGTGATAGTAGTGGACTACCACTGGTGCATCCCTCAATCTGTCATGCCGTCATACCCTGTTGGCTGCTTAGAGGATCATGTCAGAGCAGTGTCAGGAATAGTTCTCACAGGATCTATTTGTGACTTCCCACAGTGTTAATCATGTTGGTGAGGTCAGTCCAGACTTCATTCCTCCATACTGTATTTCCTGCCCATCCAAGGAGTCTCTGTGCATATTGTCATAGAGCATCTATTATAATTTTGTTTTCCTGTGGGGATAAATTGTTGTCCCAGGTCAGTCTGCCAGCTGAAAGACAGTTATATGCACATGTTTAGATTAATGTGGGGGCCCACATATAGAGATGATTATGTGGACAGCTTATGTCACTGTAAACACTATGCAGTCCTGTGAAATGCAAAATTCTATGAAATACTCACTGTGCCATATAGTAATGTGACATATAAAACCATAATCATAACACTTGAAACAGCAACATCACTTGTGATATCTGTAGAGGCTGTCTGTTAGATTCAAACCCCTTACAGTGGATATCTTAGTAACAGTGGTCCGAACATAACAGCATCATGCCACAGGAATCACACAGTCAGCATGCATTCCACAGTGACATACTACACAGACATATGTGTACAACAGAAATGTATGATGGCTGTAGCTGTAATGCATTTGCAGCCTAAACAGAAAACCAGCATAAAACAATCTGTCATATGACATGTTATACATGATGACCTTATATCAACACAATCATTACTGAACAGTGAATGCCATCCACATTAGCAGATATTATCTGTAGATTATCAATTGATCAACTTACAGAAAGCATTGGAAAGCCTCAGGATCAGTAAGCAGGTCACAGACAGTACAGATCCTTTTTTTGTATTGACCCAGAAGTTCTAATACTTATTTTAAGAATCCTCAGTGAATAAATACCCATAACAGCAAAAGGAGTACATACTACATATGGATAATATTGGAATTTGTAGTTTTCCTTACATACACCACAGAGTGTATGGAGTCACCAACAAGATATACAGAAAATCCATACATTTATATTTATATACTGTTCAGTTGTGCTAGTTACATCTGCCTGTACAACTGCATATGGGGAAAGTAATGCATGTTATTGATGCAGATGTCAAGACCTGTAGGCATGCAGGTAAATCCCACAAAACTCCAGTAAGTCACAAACATTTTTCATAAAGCACACAATTTCCATAAATGCATCAATCAAAAGAGATACACATTCAATAAGGAGCAATATTAACATAGGTCTTTAATGAGCTAATATTCCCCAAAACAGCAATGCTAGCAGGTGCCAAACTATCTTTGTAGTTACCTATGACTCAGGTACAACTGAAAGTAAGAGCAGCTATGCACATACATCTTTTAAATACCATTTGTGCCATACATAATTAGTAAGGTTTATTAAAATTCAAGGTTTTGGAGTCCCATTTGCTCACATACACAAGTTCTCAGAATTTGGTGCATTAACCAATAACTCAATGTAATGGGAAGGTGCTCCGTGCAAGTACCCAATAGGTAACCTTAAATGGGACCATGTGTAGCATTTGCCCATTATCTTTCAATGATCTGATAACATGACATAAGCAGCATTTGTATATATTGATTTTGATACATTTACAGATCAGATCATTGATATCTGCAAACTGATTAGGTCTCAGTGAATAATTTCCTGAATTGTGTTTTTATGCATTGGATTATTGATATTATCAACATTATCAAGATGGCTACTTCCAGGAGGCTTTGCATGTCCAGGCACCCAATTGGATGAAGGAGGATACCACCCAGATGCTAACCGTCTGTGCTCGAGTGGAGCACTACAGGAGAGCCAGACCCCTGAACTTCAGAATGATTGACCCTTGAATCCAGATAGGGAGGAAGCATCAACAATGTATTGAGTGCAGGTTCACCACTGCTATGATGACCTGCATTGTAAGGATACAAAGGAGCTTCATTTGAGGGTCATTGAGCTGAATCAACAGCCAATAGGTGCCTACAGCAAGTGTCACAATCTTACATATACCTGAGCATTCCTACAGAATTTAGAGATATATTTGTGTCCCAAATATATCAGATATATGTCTTTTAAAATCAGCAAGTAGCTGTTCTGACAAATAACTCATCTGGATAATTAAGAATACATGGTGACTGTTATCCATATATATAACTCATCTGGATAATTAAGAATACATGGTGACTGTTATCCATATATATAACTCATCTGGATAATTAAGAATACATGGTGAATGTTATCCATATAAGTATGGGATCTATTCCCATGGAGTTTATTTATAATCTAAATAATATTGCAGATTATTGACATACATCTGTTTTCCAACAGAAAACAACATCATTCATGCATCCCCTATAGTCGTATACAGCTGACTCCTATAGCGCCTAGGCCATTGATTACACATTTCTTAGTTATCCATAATACTTCAACAGTGTCACCTAGTCTACCTGTGTATGCATGAGTAATAACTCATAAATAACTTTGTAAGTCTATTCTTTTTATCAAATTGAACATTCTTAATGCAGTCGTATTTGTTTAATACAACAGGAATGCTTGTCTAACTGGTTACAAATATCTTTTCAGCTGTAACATGTGTAGCTAGTTGCTATTTGTGTGGATCATGATTGCCTATACCATTTATGTGTCTGATGTTACTGTATTAATCCATTATCTACAGGAATATGGACACACACACACACACACACACACACACACACACACACACACACACACACACACACACACACACACACACACACACACACTTTCTCATAGTTTGTTGTGAAGAAATGTGCGTGTTAGCTCAACCTGCAAAGAAAGAATCCAGCCTCTATATATCTTTTCATGGTGTGGGTTCAAATCTACAGAGGGGAAAGCTCTCATTATAGTCTTATAGCTGTGTCCTTCATGCATTGTTGAAAATGCTGCTCTACATACCTGCTTATTGATATTAATGGTTAGTTTGAGCATGATTGTGAATAACTTGATTGTTAGCCAGATTTATTTGAATATCTCCATAATCCATAATGTTGTGTCAACAGCACCTGTTTAACTATAGTTTTATGTGTAATGCTTGGAACAGGCTGGTATATTTCTGCCAAAAAGTTTTGTCGAGTATGCTAACATTTGCAAAATTAATTTCATGCATAATTGTGTCATTATTTATTAAATTTACTTCAACAACCTTATCATCCTTATATTTGGAGGGAGACAGATGGTCAGACATACATTTAGAATTAAACAAAGAAAAAAACAAAGAAAAAACAAACTGAATAAACCAAAAAGACATAGTAAGCTGTCCACTCAAAAAATAAAAAAGTTTTATTAGCGCTTTCGTTTGGCAATGTTGTCAAACTTCATCAGATACAAGTTAACAGTAATAAAAAAGTTTTTAAATAGTATGTGTAATGTTGACATCACTTCCTGCATCAAGAATTAAAGATATATTGTACAATTCTGTCACAATTCAAAAAATAAATATATTTTAACTTATATTGTTTAATTAACTCATCTATCTAAGGCCTTTAAATTTAATAAACATTTCACGTTGCAACTGTCATTAAGACCAGGGAAATTAAATGAACTTAGGTGTAAGTGCCACAAAAGTTCCTTTTCTTCTAATATTAGAGACCATGGGCCACCTCTCTTATCAAGGACTACTTGTTCCAAAATGAAAAACAAAAATTAATTGTTGCTGTTCTCTACAATGTGCCTTGCCAAAGCATTGTTAGGGTTGTTTTTACGAATGTTATTAATGTGTCGTTAATGTGCTGTTTCAGTGGTCTCTCCATTTTTCCTATGTAAAAACATTCGCACTTATCGCATAAAGCCAAATAAACCACCCCTTTTGTTTCACAGTTGTATTTGTCAAAAATGTGGAATTGTTGTCCAACTACATTTACATTCTTGCCCACTTTTATGTATTTGCAAAAATTAAATTTACCACATTTAAACATGCCAGGATTACTGACTAATTTTGGGGGTGGTCTCTCTAACAAAACCTTTAAATTGTACCCTCTCCTGAAAATGAAAATAGGTCTATCGCCTAATTTGTTACGTATAGTAAGATCGGTCAGTATTAGAGTCCAATTTTTAATCAATACACTCTTTATAAGACCAGAGGTGTTTGAAAAAGTTGTAATAAAGGAAGTACTTTGTTCAAAAGTGAACTTGGGTTGTTTTGAATGTTTTGGATGTTACAAATCAAATCATGAGATATTTCAACCAAAGTATTGGTTGGATAGTTAGTTTCCCCGATACTTCTATCTAAAATGGGTTTAAAAACACCTCTTTTCCTTTTATTAGTCACTTCCATGATTAACTTATCTATTTGTTCCAAAGGATATGATCTTTTC
Source organism: Protopterus annectens (assembly GCF_019279795.1). Classification (NCBI taxonomy): domain Eukaryota; kingdom Metazoa; phylum Chordata; order Ceratodontiformes; family Protopteridae; genus Protopterus; species Protopterus annectens. The sequence goes on from NC_056750.1 coordinate 130,233,158, forward strand.
AAGAACATTTCTTTTAATGTGTTGACTTCCATCAAAAAGGAAGAAAACAAAGATGACATTCTTGCCACTCGGACAAGTTGTCCCTTTACAACTGCCTTCTTTTGGTAGAAGGGGTGGGAACTTTCATAATGTAGGAAGCTGTTAGAGCAAATGGGCTTCCTATATATGCTAGCTAAATATCTTCTATTTGGCAAATCACTGACCAGTAAAACATCCAAAAAAGTGATGTTATACTTGTTGAATTCATAGGTGAATTTCAAGAATTCAGTCATAGAAGATAAATTTTCTACAAAGGTCCCTGCGGTTGTTTCGTTGCCATCAAATACAATAAAGATATTGTCTAAATAGCGTGTATACCATCTAACATGTGCTTTAATAAATTGTCTTCAAATAAAAAGTTTCTTTCCCAAAAGCACAAGACACTATTGGTGAAACTTCCTCCACATGGGGAGCCCATGGCTACCCCTGAACTTTGCTTGTAAAAAATGTCCTTAAATAGAAAAAAAATTGTTATATAAAACAATTTCTAAAAGTGTCACTATTAGATGAATATCATCATTATTGGCTCCCTTACTGGCCACAAAATCCCTTATCCATTCTAATCCCAAATCATGGGGAATGATCTTATAAAGATCCCTAATATCTATAGTAAGGAAATATAGGGATTCATCATAAACCAAAAGATTGAGTTGTTCTAAAAAGTGCCATGAATCACAACAAATTTGTGACTCAGTTTTTAAATATGTTTTCAATTTTTCATCCACAAATTTCGCACAAGCAAAGGTGATGGAACCTCGTCCGCTGACAATTGGACGTGAGGGGGGGATTTTGAATGCTTTTGTCTATTTTAGGAAATGCAAAAAAAGATGGTATTTTTGGAGCTGGCATATACAAATAGTTAAGGACGTCTAAAGAGATGGTCCCTTCAATGAATAAGTCATTAAGTAAAGACTTAAAACGGAGAGACCACTGAAACAGCGCATTTACGAACACATTTATAACATTCGTAAAAATAACCCTAACAATGCTTTGGCGAGGCACATTGTAGAGAACAGCAACCATTCATTTTTGTTTTTCATTTTGGAACAAGTAGTCCTTGATAAGAGAGGTGGCCCATAGTCTCTAATATTAGAAGAAAAGGAACTTTTGTGGCAATTATGCCTAAGTTCATTTAATTTCCCTGGTCTTAATGACAGTTGCAACGTGAAATGTTTATTAAATTTAAAGGCCTTAGATAGTTGAGTTAATTAGACAATATAAGTTAAAATATATTTTTTGAATTGTGACAGAATTGTACAATATATCTTTAATTCTTGATGCAGGAAGTGATGTCAATATTACACATACTATTTAAAAACTTTTTTATTACTGTTAACTTGTATCTGATGATGTCTGACAACATTGCCAAATGAAAGCACTAAGAAAACTTTTTTATTTTTTGAGTGGACAACTTACTACGTCTTTTTGGTTTATACATTTAGAATTGCAGAACATTGGAAATGCACTGATATTGTGAATGCATTTGATTTGTGATGAGTACTTTGCCAAGGAATATCTGTACGTCTACCATCCCACATGAAATACATAACTTTGCCCCTGATGTACCTCACCTTGTAGTTGTCTGTTAACAACAGCTGTGTGATACTTGACAGTGTTCTACTCTATGAAGAATGAACATTTTCATTTGCTGTTATCATTTGTGACCACTGTGTTGACATGCATTCCTTCTTACAACTATTTCCTAAATTCACAGCACGTTGTCCCTTTTGTAAAGCCTAAGCCATGATCCATATTAGTAACCTATCCCTGCACATTCATATCTCCAAGTCTTTTCATTACATTCTCACCATGCCTTCTCAGGTAAGATGGATTAGCTAGGCAGGTAGGTGTCAGGGTTATAATGCTGATGTAGCTTGTAGGTTTGAATCTCAGTTCTCCAGTCTGTGTTGAGTTCTGTTTCATGATGTAGAGTGCTATGTGTGTAACATTACAAAATGTGTACAGTGATTCTGTGATGTTCTTCAAGAGAAACATTTTTAGAACCTGAACTGAGCAGTGTACATCACTGTTATTTGAGGATTACATCATTCATAGTTGTTCTTTTCTTTTTGCAGGTGATGAGGACAGGACTCGTAACAGAGTCCTGTGCATCGAGCAGATGCATAGGTTGGAGAAGCAGTGGAGGGAGAGAGGTGTGTTGCTTACTATATCTGTTTTGTTAAATAAAATACATCTGATCCTTGTTACAGGCCTGTATTTTTGACATTAGCATGTATATTACTTATTATGCAGGCATACCCATCACTCATCAGTAAGGTAAGTGAAATACTTACACAATACCTGTGCTTACAAGTCTGATTTAAATAAAACTATGTTTAAATATAATTTAGCTGCAGGCCATATTTTCCGAAGATATTTTTTGAAATGTAGACCACAACCTAAATGACAGTAAGTTATGTGTAACTGTCACACTGATGTTGATGTGGATGTTTCACATGCAAGTTTATAATGCATTGTCTACTGTTTCTAACACATGTGTTTGGCACACTTGTATGTGTGGATGTGTTTCTGAATGATTGCTGTGTTCTGCATAGCCTGTCAATTCACACAGTGAATGGATGTCTGTTGTGTCAGTATTCACAATGTCATGTCACAGACTGTGTAGTATGCCTTTCAATTCAACATGGGTATTGATGATGCTTAAGACACCTTTAATAGTTTTGTTAAAACATACTTCCATCCTGTCTTTTGGATACTTGTGCACATAGACATTTCATTGCATCATTTCATAAACAGCAAGTAGCATCAGGATGTTTGCATTTTGCAGATTACTGACTGCTAATAAATGTGTGTGTAGACAGACAATAATGTTTGTGCTACATACACTAGATTCAACTGTGTCACTGGCTGTCACTGTGTTTACGATTGCGCATTATTAGTATTGGGTTGTGTTGTAGTCCTTAAATTGATATGGGGTCAGCCAATAACCATGCTGCCTGGCTCGGCTGTTTGTCATATGGCTTTTATATTTCCTACGTTATTGTCATCTCATTTTGTCTTCATTATAACAATGTTAATTGGTGGCTTTTCATAAGACCCATTACATGCCCAGACACATGAAATACAGTTGACATTCACACACAGGCATAACTGTTCAGGGAGCACATGCAAGGAAAAAATAATGGGAATATTGATATCTTGTCAGACAGTCAGCGGGGAAAGTTTACTGAGGCATACATCAGTATTAAACAGTGCAGGTCCCAATACTACTGTTATGTTGCCATTTTTACAGAAGGTTTTTCTCAAATTAGTTATGTAAATGTTGCATGAGGCAGTGTCAGGGCTTGCTTTACTTCAAATGTCAGGATCTGTTAATTGTGCTGGCTTTGCATATGCCTGTCATGCTTACTGATTGATGCTGGTTGATAAACAGCTGTTCAGATCATGTCAGGATTTCCACTGGTAAACTGTGTTATGCAGTTTATATTGTTTGATGTCTACAGCATCCTTGACACTTTCCGTTATTGAAAATGTCCGCAAGTATAGATAATGGGACATAGGAAAGGTGTTGTGTGCATGAGGAGCCTTCCACTGGCAGCAAATCGATTGATTATAATTGTGTTACTTAATAACAGTTGTGCTGCTGTGTCATTTCATCTGGCATTGTGTTTTAAATGAGACATTCTGTATATGCTAATGTATATTCATATTCTGATGTGCAGAACTCACATTGGATGGGATGGGTTAATGTCTCTTAGATTGCGATGTGCACATCAGTTTATGTTTACTGTCAGCTATGATTTTCTTAGGAATGTGCATTCTGATAGACATTTGTTTTTCATTGTTATGGTTTTAATCATTGACATACATCACATATAGTGGTTCAGTGTGCACTATGGTCGTAATGTATTGTAAACTTTCATGAAGACTGTTTTTGCTTGTTCATTGTGTCACAGTGAGTTTGTTATGCAGACAGGTAGTTTCATGTATGCATATGTAATTTCTGTCTTGTGTTGCGATTCACCTTGACAGAACATGGGACCAAGGGACAATCACACATCAGAAGTTGGCTACGCATGCATGCTGCTGGAGTCTTCCAATGACAATGATTATGGCAAAAATAAGGATGATGATGATGATGGTGAACCTGGACCTGCATGTACCATCATCCCTGCACCACCTTGGAGGAGACAACACCAAGAGCAACAGCAAGATGATTATCAGACACAGATCTATGAGGTGGTAACCAATGTATTTCATACACAGATGAGGGACATGATGGGAAATAGCCCAAGAGATCATTTATGATATTCATTAGCATCAGGGCTGTCCCTCAGGTCCGTATGTATTGTCTTTGTGATCTAGTTGTGTAATGCTGCCACCATGGTGTTTGCCATATCAGTGACTGGACTGTATGTGCACTCTTGTGCATGTATAGCATTTTGCTACCATGCTTATATGTCACAGGTCCAAACATGCAATGCAGATATCATGTGATATTTAACATTATGTTTCAACATGTACATGACACACATTAGCACATTAGACTTCAACATTCAGCTGTCCATGAATTTGGCAGTTAATATGTTGTGACTGCTGCAATAATTCCAGAGTAAACATGTATGTTAGTAACAAGAACTCACAGAAAACATGCTGGCCGTAGTCCAGCACTACAACAGTGGCATGGTTAAGATTTGTGTAGGACATATCCTTGCCCATATGTTTTGGATGACACTTGTCATGCTGTCCCACTGGCATAATATGATGTTGTGTGGCATGTTTTGGCAATGCTGATGCCATGTTGGGCCATATAAATGTATGTCATACATATGGACAGTCCTCCTTTACTGACTGGCTAGACTGCCAAAGTAACAGTCATGTATACATCATGGTAATAATTTATTCAGTAACAATACAGTATAGCATCTTTGGACTGTTACATTTCCAGAATATACCTCCCAACCATGCTGAATTACTCGTTTTTTACCAAGTTTTGGGGTTCAAATGAAGGGATGCTATGATTCCTGAGTGGTGCCCCTTCATTTCCAATTGATTCTTTTGTGTTTTTAATTTCTGCGCTGTCAGAGCTGACGTCATCACATACGCTATGATGTCATCTCCGTCAGGGCTACCAGCCTGTCGGAATTGAGCCCAATCATTTCTGTCTGGCTGCTCAAATGTGAGTGGGAAGCAACAAACGGTTGCTGTTTTGGTGGATTTTAGTCTGTGAGTGAGCGGGAACAGCGCTGGTACTGCAGCGGAATGAAGACAGGAATGGCAGCATCATGAAGTAAGAGTGTGTGTGTGTGTGTGTGTGTGTGTGTGTGTGTGTGTGTGTGTGTGTGTGTGTATGTGTGTGTTTGTGTGTGTGCGCTTATATGCTGCTCTTCGAATTCTTAGCCTGAGATTATTTGCTCTGATTGTTTGAATTCTCATTCGTCCTTTATTTCAATTCAGTGTAATCACCATACAAAGATGAAGACACTTGTAATTTTCAATTTTATCAATAATCTATGGATTCAATCTGCAGAATTTTACTTCTATGTAAGATGTATTCTTCCTTTAGCTTTTTCTGCAGTTTTAGATATAATTACTTAAAAGTAGATGTACACGGGCTTTATACTGCCCCCGTTTTATTATACAACTTGTCTTCACAAGTTCAGAAGATTACTCCTGTATTTTCTGGAACTATTCCTGTGTTTTCTATTTCTATTGCACTTTCTTGACAGTTGGCTAAATTATATTACAGTGTTTGACTCTATTTCAAGCTCATACTTATGTCATGTGCATAACATATAACTATGACTAATGTAGGAAGACTTTTACAAAAATATCACACCTAAAATGCTGAATATTAAAATATGTCCTTGAAGGCAGAAAACTGAAAGCTTATTTTCCACCTTTTTTCACTTTTCTATTTGAAATGTGATGTGATCCTCTTTCCAGTTAAGTAAATAATAACAAAAAATACATGCCATACATTACTATTTTTGTCTGTAGACAGTTATACTGAAGGTAAATGTTTTGTCTCTAGGCATGTTTTTGGGCTTCAAATACCAAGGGTAGTACTTAACTGGCCATTTAACTTGATTCATTTCAGATTACCGATATTACTCTTTGTTAATTCAACCAGATTCTTTATTTCACTACCTCTCACAGTTCTGCAGACAATGCAGTGAATGAAACAAATGTTTGAGCATTGCCAGCTTTTGGTGAATGCAGGAACAATGCTTTGATATCAGATCTGTTTCTCATGGAGCATTAATTATTCTTATGCTTAGACCTAAGCCTTTGTAAGAGAGTCAAGAGATTTCCTAGCTGTATAATTTTTCCTCTTGGCATGGGGCCAAGAGGTGTGTATCTGTGCAATGTTCAGACTAATGTTTTCATGGTCAGTTTTAATCTATTGTCTGTGTCATTGGCAGCCTGTTACTAAATATTTATTTTACTACTGATTTCTTGGCTTACTACTGGCCTAATCATCTTGCTGTTTAAGAGATTGGTAACTTAGAGTTAGGTGTACAGGCATGCATGAATGTGCAGTATGTACATTATATTTTCAGTACTCAGATTTAATGTTTTTACAACATGATTCAGTGATAGCTTGTAACTACTGTTTTCTCTTCTCTTCTTTTCATCCAACCTGCTTATTTGTTTTTTTAATTTGCTTTTCAGTTTACTAATCTCATTCTGGAACTGTACTTAAATGTTATTTCCCAAGCATCTCACAGACTCTTGAAAATATTAGGCATATCTTTCTATCAGTGTGACAAATGATTAAATGGCATGATAAGCAGGCCAAAGGGCTTACTTACCATCTGCAGTATGTATATTTAATAGTATATTCTGTGGAGGGACCTTCAGCTTCTAAATTTACATTATTTTATAAATGTATATTATTGCTTTTGTTTTGTTTTGAAAATCAATGTTTTACTTCTAGTGGTGAGCAGCACTTTTCTTAATATGTTTTTTTAACATGTCATTCTTCGATCATTGTTGTATTCTACATTATTTCATACTAGTTTAACCTGCTCACATCATGGTAAGTTTCACGTATTTTTACTTTACTATTTTTGTTGTCTGTGTTTCTATTTCACAAGCTGCCATTTCATTTTAAAGTTCCCCAGTGTTCTACTTCTTCTATTTCCACATTGAGTTACAGACAATCTACATAATTGTTTTGAACATCACGTTAAAGTGACTTACTTATAGCAATGTAACATATGCCAGATGTACAATTTTAGAATGGAATTTAAAAGCCCAACCAATATGCATGTTATGCAATTAAGACTTGAATTTATCCTGCCTTTGAAAACTGACTGTTAACAATCTGTAAACTATAATACTGTATTTTGTAAGCTAATCATACAGATACAATGCCCCCATTAGTTTTCTTAGATTTGCATTTGGTAAACATCATTCTTCTTGAGCAACTGAACATCTGCTTAACAGAGAAACAATTTTGCCTGATATAACTCATGGGCCAAACCTAACTCCAACCATGTAACAGCATATTTAATAACCCATCTAGTTTATTAATGGATTTCACAAATCCTCCCTGTAATGAAATTATTTCATGACTTAACAGACAGTTTATCTAGTTTCAATTTGTGTTCCTATATGGGAAGACAGTGTGTTAAGGATTTTACTACTCTGGATAGCATGGTTACCAAAAGGAGAAGAACACTGAAGAAAAGAATGTACCCCCCCCAAAAAAAAAATCTTTAAGATGAGAACTAACACAGTCAGCAGCTCAACATCTATTGGTAAATATATTTTAGTCATTTGGAAATTGAAGCTGAAACCATTGTACCTGCTCGTAGTCAACATGTAGGACAATTTGACAGTGGTTACTTTTTTGTCTGGTATAATTGCGAGTATTGTTTAAGAAGTGTGTTGTATTATACAAGTAATATAATTTTAATAAAGTCAGGGAAGGTGTATCAAAGAAAAGAACACATGTATGTTTCTTGTTTTGTGTGCAAGCAGCCAATGATTTGAAAACAGCCCAAAGGTAATCTTTATCCAGCACTTAGCCAGATGCATTTTCTTTTGATGTGGTGTTGGTTTCAATGCTGTTTTAGTGAATGTGAGTTTCAAGGGCAGAGAAGTTTTAATGCCAAGCCTATTTTCATTGTGAGACAGTATATCTTTGTTTACCAGATGTCTATTAGTGGTTCTGCATTGTTGTACTGTAAAATGTAAAAATAAAATCCAAATCATTGTAGAAGTAAAACAGTATGCAAACATTAGTGTTTATGGTAAGTTGCGTGAAATAGCCAGGTAATAGGACATTGGAATGGCTGCAGGACTCCGGTGCCATATTTTGGTTGTCTGTTCTTCAGTTTGTGTTTGAAAGTTGGTATCCCACAATTCCACTGGAGTGGGTGGGGTTACATAATTATGTATGTAAATTAGATGTTAATCAGCGTACAGATTTGTACCTATTTTTCGTGGGCCTTGTCCACATTTTTGACGTTTCCAGGTTGAGAGGTATGTTCCAGATCCATTCATTATTTACATAAATTCACACCTTTTGGCAAATGGTGTACATAGTCAATGATTTATGTACATGTCTCTGCATATACTCCGATCCATAGTGAAACATAGCTGTACCTTTGAAATTTGAGCATTTACTGACCTAACGTTCTTGTGCTGCTCAGTAATGAGCAACATCCATGACATATAACTGCATGTGTTTCCTTTGCATATTGTTTTACATGGCATGACAGTATATGTGCATATGATTCCAGTTCTTAGCTTGCTTACCTATGACTGTTGATGTTACATGATTGCACGATAATGTGTGTGATTTATACATTTCCATTTTTGCTGACCTCAGCAGTGTAGTCTACCCATGTCACATACATTTGCCATTTGCTTGAATGTATTTTGGGTTGGCTTCATCAGGACCTTATGTGGTGTACATATGTAATTTGCAATGTGTAACCTTACCTTCTTGCACTGCTTTATCTTCGTCTTCCTTGATGTGGACCCATGGTTGTCCACCTGCCTTCTACCTTTGTAGGTATGTGATATATTTTGCAGATATGGTTGCCTTTGTTGGAATTCTTGTCCATTGTCATGCATTAGTTTGTTTACAACACCAACATGTCAACTCTATGGCCATTATACAGATGCAGAACATCTGCACACAAGTCAGTGGCTAGTGTTTGCAATCCATCCTTTTTTCTTGTTATACTTGTGTCTTACATTGTAACCAGTGTACGTTATTGAAATCATGTGCACAACCTGATATTATTTATATAGCTGTACTATTCGATTTATGACCATATGTTATTAATTATTGTATATAATTGGTGTGCTTAGGTGTACTGACATTGCTTTCATGTTTCTGGTTAGGCCACTGAAGGTCATACATATATGCCTACATCAGTGTGTTGTCTTTGATATAGCATATGCTTGTGACATAAGCATTCCATTACATGCCTGTTTGGGCTGTGTGGGTAGCAGCAGTTTGCTGCTTTGCTGCACTAATGGTTTGGTACTGTGCTTGGCTGTTTGCCTTTTACATGCATGGTCAGAGGTTTTGTTGTGTCCTCTGCTGGTATTATCTTGCATTCCAAGATCTGCATTTGCTCATCTGTGATGTTGCTTGGCTTATACTTGCACTGCCAGCAGACTAGTTGGGTATTAGTTTATTTATCCAATATGTACTGTGATCCCCATTTATTACCCTACAACACACATTTACCATTTGTCATACACAACCAGGTATGACTGCCACACAGTTTGCAACATGTCATAATGTGATAGTGCATAGGTTTATATGAATTTTTTGCATTTCACCATGGCTGGTATGCATCCCCACCATGTTTGACAACTTTCCATTGCCCATGTTCTGCAGTGTGCCATCTGTGTAACTTACCTGTCCCTACTGTTTTTCCAACCTTTGTCTGTCATGTGTTGTGATATTTGTTCTGTGGGTATACCTGTTATGATGGCCTTCTCCTTGTCTTTCCCTATCTTTACCTTTTCATCTGTTCTTAAAAAATAAAAACAGGTCCTATCCCACTCCCTCAAAAAAAAAAAAAAAAAAAAAACACTGCCCATGTCCATCTGACTGTCCCTTGAATTTTCCTAATCCAGCATACCTCTTGTATGTCCCTGTCCTTCACCCATACCCTATGTCTGCTTCTCTGTATCCCTATTTCCTTGGTTGTGTGCATTACCTGTGTTCCACACATATGTCCTGTATCCATTGTTAGCTAATGGTAACTGTGGTGATGCGGCCATGATTGCCCTTCACCTTTATTAATATTTTTATTAGAAAAGTTACAGATTCCATTGGAATCCATAAGTGATAGCTAGCACATTTTAATAATACTGGACTTACAAAGATATTCCGGAATTGTGTGTAAGCTTTCTGGAGAGATTCTGTTATAGATATGTGTTAATGAATGTCAGGCTGCTTACATTGTGAGATTCTTTCTGTAAATTTGTTAATGTACATCACACTTTGATAATGATTTTTCATAACTTACAGAGTGACTGTGACTGATATACAGTTTGCCATTACTACTGAGATAATCGGTTGTGCCCCAAAATATTCTAAATTCAGTGTGGCATATGTACATTTTATGGTTTACTATTTTAATGTTGAGGTGAGAATGCACCCATATGAAAAATTCAAACTACAAATGTTCAAATGTTTCATATGGGTGCATTCGCAATGTTTGAATGTTTATATTAGCGAATGTACTGTGCATTCGCTAATATAAATTCGAAGAACTGTACAGAGATTGCGGTACAGTGTAGTTAGGGAAATTTATCCCTTTTCTCATTGTAGTGTGATCTCGGAGTTGGAATATATAGTTAGCAGGTGGTGTGGGGGTGCAGGGGGCTTGCCCCCCTGCAAAAATATGATGTCAGGTATAGGAGTTTACTGTACGTGAACTCATATATGGACATTAGCTGCTGTGTTCGAAAACAATGTTGAATCTGCTGAATTTGATAGTGGATTTGACATTGTAACTCATTCTGTTTTTTGACTTTCCAGGTTTACTTTCAATTTGTCTGTCAAAAATTATTTCGACATTCAACATATTGATAGTAAACCACTTATTAAATAGTTATCCTCAACTTTTCTCTGATATTTGTGTAATGTGCCGGATTCCACTAACTTTATGGAATCTGGTTCATCATCTATAGACACAAATGTTCTCTAATCAAGGTTTAGAATTTAAATTTCTCTATATAAAGTTGGATTTGAAAGGTCTCTACCCTCTTTGGGTAGTACAGCCACATCAGCTTTCTTCCAAGATGTTGGTGCTGTCCCTCCTTTTAAATATTGTTAAACAAAATCTTTTTTATCATTTTTTTCCACAACTTCCAAATTTCCATGGGAGTGCCATCTGTTCCTGGAGAATTTCCTTTTGATTGATTATACATCACTATTTTATCTCATCCCCTCCCATCCTGAACATCATCTTTCTCTAACCTTGGCATTTTTCTGTTTCCTCCATTTTTTTTTTTTTTTTGCTCTATACAAATGTTCAAAGAGCTTTTGAAATATCTCTAATACCTCTATAAAGTCTCTTATTATTTTTCTAGTCATAGGCTACTTGTGTTTGGCAACACCCTTTGCCTAAGTTTAATTTCTGTTGCCTAAGTTGTGCTAATATATTTTATTTTTTGCTCTGGGATTGCTATTAAAAATACTTGCTTAACATTGACCTTTCTAAACTTTTACATATTAACCAAATACTTCCAGATTTTTCCTTTAGCACTCAACAATTGCATACCTTATTGTTCTATAGGATTCCCCTTCATCTGCAAACATTAACTTTTAACAGTTCCTCTAAATAATTCCTATTACTTCTTTCCCATATGTCATTCTCTCGCATTTCTACCATATTTTTGCATTTGATTTTCATTTTATCCTTAGCTATCCCTTTCTGAAGAGATTTGTACATTCCCTGGCAAATCCTGAATCATTTCTAGTATCCTTTTCTTAAAATCCCCTCTTTTAATAGGCAAGTAGGAAAGCACTGATGTCTCATTTTTACTCGATTACCCTGCATCTTTATTTTAGTCTTTATTGGTGCATGGTTTGAAATAGGTATTGGATGCGCTTTAAAACTTTCAATTAAATTATCATATTCCTGTAAAATGTACTGTAGTTTCAGTCCAGTTTAGCCCAGATATTGTACCTTGGGGAGTAATATGTAAATTATTTCTGAGTTCCTGCTAGTAATCTCACATCTTCCATTCCAAATATTTCTTCATAAATCTCCCCTCTTTTGTTACATTTTCCCCTCCTGGTTCCCTAATACATCTTCACTGTTATTATGCAGGGCCCAGTCCTCAAACATTAATAACACTCTCTGCTGGAAGCTGATTACCTCTCCCACAATTCTGTTAAGCTCCTCAGTAACAGCTTTAGATGGAATATAAATACATGCCAATGTAATCCTCCTTTCCTGACAGTAACCCCTTATTACCACAAATCTACCATTGTTGCCTTTTTCTCCTCCTTTGACAGTATTGGAACTCCTCTTACAATCAACGTTTTCCTTTGTCTTTGATAATCTGATGAATAACTGTACTGAAATCCTTTCTTTACCATATTCACATGCTTATTTGTATCTAAGTGTGACTTCTGTAATATTGCTATTAGCACCCTACACTTCTTAATATAATTCAATATTTTTTGCTTCTTGTCCTTACATATAATGCTATTCAAATTCCCTGATATGACTGATAATCCAGTTATTTTGATAAGATGCAATTACTGTCATTTATCCTACATGACAGTTTTTTGAATATATGTTCCCAACTTGTAACTTACGTCCACTTACTAATGTTTTTGCAGGCTGATCTTATATGCCATTGTAGTTTTTCATCTCTGTTTAGACCTATGTCACATTTTCCCAGACTTTTTGTTTCAATAAACAATATTTTCATTTTTAACCCCCAACCACTTTTAACTCAAAACAGTCTGGGCACTTTTTAGTGTATCTGTTTTTCTGCCTGTTGAGTAGTATAGGGTTCTTGTGTATACATGTGTGCCTGCATGTAAGAACAACATGGACTCATAGTTTCATGTGAGTCATGCAGACTTATATTAGGGAACTGTAACAGCTTATTGAAGTGACATCAAGATGCAGGTGCAGTGAATGAGTGAACATGGCTGTAGTCCTAGGATTGAGTTCCTTAATCTCCATTTGCCTACTCTGTAACTCCACACAAACAAAACATCACTTAACCAGACAGTTGAGTTGTCCTTGTGAAAAAACACTTATGGTAACTGATTCATATACTTAGCAAGTATCCACAAATGAAAACAAGCAAACAGCATCAGACTACAACTGTCACTTTTTTCTATACTTTAGCCAGATCTGCCAGACTTGCTTGATGAGGATAACTAAAATGCACATGATGCATTTTGCCTCTGGAAGCAGTGGGTAAAGATGCCCCTACAGGGAGACCTGCCATCACAAGGAGTTCTAGGTTTTAAACAGAGTGGGTGCTTTCAAGAAGTAATGTATTTTTAACTATTAATTTGTTTGTATTTACTGTGATATGGTTTTTGTATATATTGTATTTTGTCAGCTGTAGCTCTTGCCCATTTGTTAAAGATAGGTACTGCAGCGTGAGAGTGTGCCCTGTCTGTAGAAAATTTGAATAAAAACACCAAGGAAATGAAGAATTTTCTTGGCATCTTACAATAAAGTGCTAATATATGTCTGTGTAATTTTCTCACTCAGTTTTTTACATTTGTGTTTCTTTTTTTTTTTTTTTTTTTTTTCAAAACAAGTTTATTGTTTTAACATATAAGAGAAATATCATAACAATTTTATACAAATAATTAAAAATAGGTATTATTATAATATTCAACAAAACAACTAAAGTATTTACAAAGACATCCACTACAATCAAATCAATTAATTAAACTAAAATATTGTGCTATTGAAATTAGAATTTTTTTAACAAATTTTGTAAATTATCCCATACAATAAAATGTGATGTTTTTCTAGTTGTTCTCATTCTAATTGTGCTTATTTCCATATGACACATTATATTCATAACATTTTTAAATTCATTGAACGAAGGAGGTGTATCTGAAATCCAATTTCTAGTTATTATTTTCCTAGCCACTGCTAGGATAGACCATAACAAGGGAAGCTTAATCTTTTTAACACATTGAGGTACAGGTGTGTTGAATAATATAAGAGACTTAGAAATAATGAAATTATCTGTAAAAAGAGCCTGCAAAAATTCATTAATTGACTTCCAGTATTCTTTCAACTTCATACAGTCATAAAACATATGAGCCCAGTCAGCATTAATTTCTACATTACATCTCTTACATAGATTATCTTTATTATTAATTTTATTCATCATCAAATGTGTATAAAAAGATCTATGTAAAATTTCCATGTATAAAGTCTCCAGACAATGGAAGATGTAGTTCTATAAGCAGATTCCAATATATATTGTTTATCTTGTTGAGTTGGTGGGTCCCCATTAATAGAGGTGAAATAATTCCAGTATGAATCTACATTGTAAAAAGTTTCTTGTCTGATAATTTTATATATATATGAAAGTTTACCTTTATCAGAAACTTTATGCTGTAAATTTATTATCAAGTAATCAATCAGTTTTGGAATAGATTCTTTAACTGTTATAGACATTAGATCTATTCTATCAATGAGATGTTGTCTAAAGATCTGAACCTCTAACCAGCAAGTTTCTCTTAGATCAAATTCTTGTTTTAAGAAATCTAGATTTTAACTTTATTATCAGATATCAGCTGATACCAGTACTTTAGATTATTATCTATAGCTAAATGAGCTCCTTCAGAAGTAGATGACATAAGCATACCCTGAGTATAAATTATAGGGAATACAATAAAATTCCATTCCCTATACTTAGGGTGCATGAATATAAAGTTACGATAACTAATAATAATATTTAATGGGTAACAGACCATATGTTTAGGTGTAATAGGTGAAGTACAAAATTCCTTTAGCAACCACAACATGGAGTTATTTATAATCATATTTTTATGTGTTAAGGAGATTTTCATGAAGTGCATACTAATTAGCTCCCAATAATCTTTCCATTTTGCGACATATGACCGATCTATTAATAAAGTAATAACTTTTATAATAGAAGAGATAATATATAAATTAAAGTCTGGAAAAGAAATAGCCCCTTGAGACCAGCTATTAGTATGTTTCTTTAATGCAATCCTAGGTCTATTAGGTGCCCATAAGAAATTTAACATTAGTGTATTCAGTTTCTTGATAGTTATTTTTGTAGGTGAAAGTATTATTGATTGTATTAAGTATAAAATCTTGGGGAATATTATCATTTTAATAATTGTAAGTCTCTCCTCCATAGTAAAAACATATTATTCCAGGTATTAAAAAGATTTTGTATATTAAGAAAACAGGTATTATAGTTATTATATATAATAGATTTAATATCTTTAGATAGTATTATACCTAAATAAGTTATCTGACCTGAGTTGGGTACATATTTAGTAAAATCACTAATGAGAGTATTTTTTCGTATATATAGGTAGTATTTTAGTTTTTCTTCATTGAATATTAAACCAGAAATACTTTTAAAATTCATCATTTTATCAAATAAAGACTGCATAGAAGAATTAGATCCTGCTGATGTAATTAGAACATCATCTGCAAAAGTTGAATTTTGATGTTGTATTTTCTTCTATTTCAAAACCCTCTATGTCAGTACTGTTTCTAATCAAATTAGCCCAAGGCTCCATTACTAAAGTGAATAATAGTGGAGAAAGTGGACATCCTTGCTTTGTACCTTTAAGAATGGGTATTTTTGTGAAACATATGTTCCTACCTTAATATAAAGCGTTCCTTTGTATAAATGTTCAATTAAATTTACAAATGCATCAGAGAAATTTGTGCATTTCATTAAGGTAAACAGATAATCCCAACTTACTGAATCAAATGCTGAACCTATATCAAGACTAATAAGTGTTAAATCTTTCTTTTTCCTATTTGCAAAATCAATTAATGTTAAAGTTCTTCTTATATTATCAAAAGTATTTCTATTTACAATGAAGCCCATCTGATCTATGTCTATAATGCCGGGGATAATTGTCTTCAATCTATCAGCAAAAATACTCATAAACATTTTATAATCAACATTAAGTAATGAGATGGGTCGATATGAAGAACATCTAGTTGGATCTTTATTAGGTTTTAAAATTGGTGAAATAAATGTATATTGCCAAGATGGGGGTTATTAACTCAGTTTGGGCCAGAATAAAACCTTATGTATTAATGAATATGTAGTTTTAGAAAGGATTTTATATATCTCTGGTATAATACCATCATTACCCGGTGCTTTGTTTGATTTAAGCTTATTTATTTGTGTAATAACTTCTGTATATGAAATACTCTTGTCCAATAGTTTAATCTGTTGTTTATTAAGCTTTTATTCATGTTTGTGGTTATAAACTCCTTTATTTTATCTTTAGGTTCCATGTTAATGTTGTTATGGTTAATCTTGTGAAAGTGATTTCTAAATTCATCCAGTATTTCTGGTATACTAGAAACATTCTTCTTTTCCTTAGAGAAAAGATTTCTTTGATATGGTTTTGTTTATTCAATCTTTTGTTTTATTTTTAAGTCTATGTAAGTATTTGGGGCTTATTGAATAAGACAAAACTTGTATTTCTCTAAAGTTATTTTAACTTTATGAGTTAAAATTTCTTTGTATTTCTCATTTAGTTTGTTTATTTCTTCAATAACTTTCTTGTCCATAATATTTTCTTTATTATTATGTTTATAAGAGTCTAGTTTACTTTGAATATCTAACAATTCCTTATCCCAAGATTTCCTTTTATTATTATACCATCTGATACTTTGTCCATATAAATATGATTTTAAGGCATCCCAAACATAGACAATGGAGACTTCAGGAGTATTATTTATGTCTAGAAAATGTTGTACTTCTGAAAGTATATATTCTTTATAGTCTTTTAGCTGAGTTAAGTATGCTGGTATCCTTTTGATCTGAACATTATGAGTATTTTTATCATGAATTCAAAAACAATTGAGTTATGATCAGATATAGGACATGAAATGATTTTGGAATTAATTAAATCTGTTACCATCTGGTTAGAAATAAAGACCCTATCTATTTTTGAATAAGTTTTGTATCTGTTAGAAAAAAAGGTGTATGGTAATGATTTTGACTCTATCTGATTATTAATATCATTCAAATGATAAGAATTAGCAAAATCATTTAAATGTTTTGCATTAGATGTAATTCTTCTTTTCTTTATAGTGGTAGTATCACTTTCATGTAGTATACAATTAAAATCACCAGCTAAAATAATATCCCCTATAGAGAATGATATGATCTTATCAATATGATGTTTCACTGTATTAATACCAATTCCAGGTATCCAATATACATTAATTAAAGTGTAAGTCTTCCCATTAATTTGTATTGTAACCATACAAAACATTCCTTTGTCATCCTGATAAGACTTAATGGTTTTAGGAATGGGCATACTTTTATTCCATAAAATAGCCACTCCTCTTTTTTCTGAGTGTGCTCTGAACTAACCAATACTGTATACTTATTAGTGGCTAGTTTATCAATATCTTTTTTCAAGAGATGGGTTTCTTGCAGGAAGACTAGATTGGCCTTGTGTAGATTAATGTATCTTATTAGGCTTGCCCTTTTACATGGATTATTCAATCCATTAATGTTTAAAGAAATTCCTTTTAAAGATGTCATTTGGTATTTTTAAAACTCAAGAATCTTATGATCGAAATAACAAATAACAAGATAAATAATGTTACATCTCCTCTTTTAGGTGTACCTTTAAATATAGCTGTATTTATTAAATCTCTTATGGGATTTTGTATAGGATTCAATTTTGTTTGTAGTGACAATGAGTGTACAAAATATATTGTGGATGTCAAAACTATATACATATAACAATGAACAAGTGAAAATAATGTAAGGATTAAACCTTGCATCCCGCCTGGAGTTAAAAACTCCAACTTAGAGTAGTATTTGCTACTCAAGTTAACCCCTTACCCTAAGCAGCAGTACCTCAGCTACCACCTTATCAATTTAATACTAGTTATATTTAACTGAGGTTAACAGTTTTCAATTCAATTATCTATCAAGACAAAACTACACATTTGGTAAAACAGCATCATATAAACTAAAATAAACTTTTTTTTTTTTTTTTTTTTTTTTTTTTTAAAAACTGTTCATACTATTATATAGATCTATGTAATATATAACACTTGTATTCTAATAGCATTCAAATAATCTTAATGTTAGAAATCAAGAGGAGAGAAAATTATGTTCTAACATTCATTTAAATCAAAAACTTTGGCTAATATGATTCAGACATTACATGCATTAAGATGCATCTATTTTCTGTCATGTGAATTCTATCAACAGCTTCCAAAAAATCTTGAATTGTTTGTATATGAGCATTTACTTAAACTCATTATTGTCAATAGAGTTAAATATTGTATTCATAAAAATTATTATAAATCATATTGCATAGTTATGCAGATTCTCAGAAACACCTGCGTTATTACCTAAAAAAAAAAAAAAAAAGCCATCACACACCCACACACACACACACACACACACACACACATATACACATACATATATACATACATACATACACACACACACACACACACACACACACACACACACACACACACACACACACACACACACATATATATATATATATATATATATATGATCTCACTGAGTTGTGTCTTTGTAGAGCAGTATCCTATTTGCTGTTCCTAGAATAAATCTGTCTGCTTTATACAAAATAATGCACAGCAAACACATATTAGTAACCAGATTTTACAATCATGCTAACCTACTGCTTCAAAATATATCACATGACATTTCTTCCAGAATAGAGTTATAAGATTATTTATGTTTGTCAATCAGATGAATTAAATGAGTTATAGTAAAGTATATGTTTGGGACACAAATTTGTAACACATATTATTATGCTGCTGCTAAGTAGATTTTCCAAAACATTTAAATAAATGTTTCATTTTTATGCCTTCTAAAATAAGACATTTACTTACTACAAGAAACTACATCATTTAAACTCATTATAACTGACATATTTTATGAACAGGGTATTTTTCCTGAATCTGTGGTGTGTCAGTGTGATAACCTTGTCAATGTTTATACTAACTGCTTTCAGTTTCTCTGTGAGAATTCTGTCATTTGAAGATTCTGAGGTAACTCAGACACTGTGCATGAGACAGCCCACATCCCAGATTGTCTCTCTTAACATTTTGGCGGCAAACTTATTAAAATCTAGTGACAAACATTCATTTAGCAGTGTAAATGCATCTAAACATGACAGAACCTCCACAATGTATTCCACAGATCATCACAGCCTCTATGCAAGTGAAATTAAACTCAAAATTACCAACAAGCAATAAAACTCAGCATTCTTCTCCCAACTCAGTTTTCATACAAATCCTATTATTCACTGTGCCCACACAGTCAAAAGCATTTCTATATATTAATAAAGAAAAGAAAAAGAGAGTAGAAAATAAAAGGGAGTGAGGCAGAAATAAAAAATGTAAGAGAAAGCTGTAAGAAGTATATACAATGGAATGTTACTTACTGTTTATATTAATAGAGTTAAAAATAAAACATATTATTTACTCTTATTTAGTTCTGATTATTATTAGTTAAAGCATGACAGATTATTTACAAACAAGCATAAGCAGTATAATCAAGAAAGTATAATTAGAAATAGCATTTGAAGAACTTATAAACTTTTACAAGAAATAAATATGTTATTATTCTATTAATGATATTTTCATTACTGTTCTCTCCTGCCCTCCCCCACCCTTTACCCACTACATAATCTAAATAGAATGTCATTGTTTAAACAAAGAAAATAATAAAAGAAGGAAAGAAAAGGTAAAGATAAAAATGTATCAAATTACTAACCTTACTTTTTCAGAAAGAGAAACAAATCGAGTCACAGCCTGCCATTAAATCCTCAGGCATTTTGACTGGTTATGAAACAAAACATTTCTTTGCACATAGAGAATAACTTTGATTAAATCTTTTCCAAAATATTTGTGGCTTTCTGGAAATGCAGGAACTATATTCAAAAAGATTAATAATGAACTAAAATGATGAGAGAGAAAAAAAACATATAACAAATCATTTGTTTTTTAGTCTCTTCTTCTTCTCTGAAGTCTTCCAGGAAGCTTCAGTTGCCAATCTCCTCAATGAAGAACTGGCCCATTCCATCTCTTCTACCCCATCCAAAATCCTTTTTTCTTTGACAAACAGCAAAGCAGAGTCTAAATCATCGAAGACCTTAGGACCATCAGGAAGGAAGATTTTAAGCTTGGCAGGAAACAGAAGGTATGTTTTAAACTGTGCTTTTTTAAGCTCCCTTATTAGTGGCAGAAAAACTTTTCTTTTAGCAATTACCATGGAAGAATAGTCATTGTCAAACGCACAGTTGTCTCATTAAACTTAACAGGAGCTTTAGCCCAAGCAGATTTAAGAACCATCTCTTTATCAAAGATGATAGAAATCTAACTATAACTGATCTAGGATAGTTTTTGTTAGAGTTAGTATTAGCTATAGATCTATGTGCTCTTCGATACCAAAAGAGAATGCTTCTGGTAAATCTAAAGTTTTAGAGAGCCATGTTGTTAAAAAGAAGTAATATTGTTACCTTCAATATTTTCTGGCAGTCCAAAAATCCTAATGTTATTAGCCTAGATCTATTTTCCAGGTCATCCAGCTTTGTTTGTAAATGTGTATTTTGTTTCAGCAGAAACTCAATGTTGATTCCCTCTTCTTGTATTTTATTTTCCATGTCATTCACAGCTTCTTCTATGCCTGTCATCTGGATCTTCTGTTGTTGCAGGTCCATATGTAACAAGTCTATTTGTTTTGTAGTTTTTCTATGAAAGTGTCTATTTTAGTATCCATTTTATCCATCTTAGCAGTAAGTTGCTGGACTATAATTATCAGAGACTGAAGTTCTTTCTTGATGCTGGAGTCTTGAGAATTTGTCTTACTGGAACTCATTTCAGACTGATAAACTGACAGGAAAATTTCCAAAGTAATTTCTGACAGGAATATTATTAAGATTTCCTTTCTTTTTTAGATATAGTTCAAGAACTATATAAAACAAACATATTTAGAAAGAAAATTACTTCAAGAATTAATTTTTTAAGTAATTAATTCCTGTCAATGTAATGAAATTGGTGGAGCTGAAGAAATCTGCTGCTATCCTGTGTTCATCCTTGGCCACGCCCCTACATTTGTGTTTCTGAGTGGTATCCTACAATACAACAGGTCGGGAAGTGAAAGAATTATATGCCCTGACTTTTGGCCAGATGTACCTAGTTTTGAAGAGATTTTGTAATCTACATTTGATATTTGCATTGAAGGTTTAGAGGCATGAGCCATAGTATAGTACTGGAGCTCAGGACCACACTTTATTTAGCAATATCATCCCTATTCTAAGGAAGCGTTCTCTTGCTGATTAGATGAAATCATTAAATAAAGTGTGGTTTTCAGCTCCAGTCCTATAGTGTGGTTTGGTGTCTTTGTTATATTCATGTTTGTGAATTTTTTTTAAGTCCAAAAATAGTTCAAGAAGATAATAATTTTGCTTTATAATATGGAATCAGAGGTTATGCATTTGTACAGAAATTAGTTCACTGCCTTATAGTGCTTGATTCCCAACTTTCCCCTGGATTTACTAATCTTCCTTGCAGGACTAGCTTAGTCCTGTATGGAAATGGCCATTTAGGAGCAGGATGGCAGTGCGCCATGCATATTAATAAAGGCGCGCTGCCTGAGCTCCTAATCCTACATGGAGCGTGTAAGACTGCAGGGGGCATGTCTGAGAGCAGAGCTTTCAGATTTTACATGCCCTTGCAATGAAGAACAGCAGACAAGTCCCAAATGAATGAGCGAGACCACTCATAGGTATATGCATACCCCCAGCAACACCCCCCCATGTGTACAAGAGCAATAGTTAAAACAACAAATATAAAGACTTTTTTATGAAACAAATGAGATTTAACCTTAGGTGAGTGGGTTTGCCCATCTCTTAGCTACGGTTAATGCTGCTTAAATGGCACAACAGGATAAAAAGCAAAATATAGGCACATGAAATAGTACAGCAATAGTGTAGTGGGCAGAGCATTTGCTTTACGAGCAGTCATTCACAGTTCAATTCCCACTATAGCACATTCCATTTTCCATGTCAAATCATGTTATGACCAATATTTTAGTTGCATAACCTACTAAATAACATATATTTGTGAACTGGAGTACTGCATTAAATGCAGATGTGAGGTGTCAATGTCATAATATTGCAAAGTCCACAGTTAATCACATGTGCCCCATACAGTATATGTACACAGGAATCATGGATATAAATGGAAGGTAAAATGTGTAATGAATGATAACTCCATACAGCTCCCAAATTCTCCACCTTCCCAAGAATCATTAGACATTACTGTCTAAATTAGTGCAGTGCTAAGGAGGAGTAAGCACTAGTAAGCAAGTGTAAGCAGTATTAAGCAATAGTAAATGGGAGTAGGCATATGTAAACACTAATAAGTGGGTTTAAGCCCATTTGCTTGGGGGTAAGCAATGCACATACACTTTAAGCAATATTCAAGCTAACTCTCTGTAAGCATATTTAACTGGAGGTTAGCTTTGCTTGCCCTCATGCAAACCTGTGCAAACCCACTTACAAGTGCTTAAATGTGCCTTAATCACTCTGTATCCAACAGCTGCTGTTCTTCCCAGCAACAAAATGAACAGCTTTGTAGGTCTTGAATGTAGGACCCTATACACTATAGTCACAGTAGTTAACCACCAATCCATCACAGCAGTACATAACAATGAGGTATCACCAAACAAACCCTCACTATGGTAAAATCAAACTGAACATGTGAAAGGAATCAGTATACAGTCATATGTTCTATAACCTACTACATAACATAAATTTGTGAACTGGAGTACTGAAGTAAGGCCAGATGTGAGGTGTAAATGTAATAGAGTGTTGAAGTCCCCTTCTAAACACAAGGACCCCATACAGTGTACATACACATGAATCATAGATACCAGACATATATATAAGATGTAATGAATAATAAATCAATGCCAACAAGCAAATATAATGCAAAGTCAATGTTGAGCAATGCTAAGCATTGCACAGGCCAGCTTAGGAGGTGTAAGCAATGTGTAGGCCATCTAACTCAATGTGCCCAGTGGTATACCTCTTTAAACAATGACAACCTTAGATAAGCAGGTTTGCCCATAGCTTAGCCTTTTCATAACTGGCCAATCATGTCAAAGTGTGGGAATTTGGCACTACTTAAACCAACAGGTGGGAATATATCTCATAACTGGTTGTAGCTTCCCCTTGCAGACACCATGGCAGAAAGGGGAGAGGGAGTGTGCTTCCAGGCACAGCACTGGGTTATACAGGAGTCCAGAGTCATGGCAGGACTCCTTGTTAAAGACCATGAGCAGAAACTGCTGCAGGGCCAGTACCAGGGTTCCAAATATAAGGTGGAAGCCTGGGACCATCTCGCCCATGACCTCACCAGTGCCACTGGCATACCCCAAACAGGTGAGCAGGTCAGGCATCATTATGCTGACCTGAAGCAGTGAAAGGGAGATCTCCTGGAATAGTGGATCCAAGAGGCTAGGACAACAGGGGAGGTCCCAACTGTGTGTAAGTATCACTCCACTACCTGTTTAACAATTGCCAGGTCATGTATATTATGGATAGGTATGGCTAAATATTCCTCTTATGTCCTTCACAGCGGCAAGTGAGCAGGCCGCGAACCAGGAGGCCCATGGCTGTTGTCTGGAGAGGTTGCAACACAAGGCAGGTTAGTAATACTCTTGCATGTACTGTCATAGGAAATAAATCTAAAAGTATTAGTAAATTAATTGCCAGTATAAAACCTGTATTGTTTAAGGCAAGTACTGCATACATCAGAGAATATGGGAGGAAGAGTCTCGTAAAGTTTGTATGTAAATAAAAGCATAATAGCATGACAATAAAGGTCTAACTGCTACACTGCATGTGTATACTCTTGGTATGATATGGTAATGTAGATTTGCAATCACTTAATAGTACTGTTGTATTAAGCACTTTTATCCACACTGTGCAACATAAATAGAATGTGTAGGAATGTCTGTATATGACTGGTGCAATCCCCAGAGGTCACTTAGTACAACTTAAGAGACACATAGACAGAAAACAGTGAAAAGGCAGACAACAAAATCCAAACAGCACATGCAACTGAGATGTGAACTGTTGTATTTTTAGCACACATAGCCATGGTTCGAATCCTGGGAGTGGTAGTAGTCTGCATACAGAACCATACCCCACAACTGTACAGATATGTCCAGAATATCCAGTAAATTGGACCATATCTGCTGCCTGTCACCCTGTCCCCCTGCAAATTTAGTGGGATGATCCCAGACGTATAGGCAGCAAACAAGACATACAACTCATTGTCACACATCTATAGGAACAAAGCTGGCACACTAGCAACTCCCTAAAATCTTATGAGAGTAATAAGCCATGTATGTTCCATTTACACCCCTATGTATGTTGTCAGGCTGTGACCAGAGTGTGTACACTAACAGAGTGAGATGTATGTGCATAATAGTAATGTGGAATCTGGTACTGTCTGTGGCAACATTCAGGTAGTGCTAACAAACAATGCTCCCACAGGTCTGTCAGATACGAACACTGTGCCCAGAAATAAAAGAATGATACCCTGTACTGGTACTGTTTACTTGGGTATTGTATGGCATTGTGACTGACACAGTTGCTCTGAATAATAAGGTATTACTCATCACTGTCACCCACACTGTGCTACATAATATAACTGTCTAGCAAATCCTGTATAAGAGTGTTGTAATACAAGGTCAGAATGTAAAACCACAGGAGAACTATAAGACAGAAAGCAGATAGGAGATATACAGCAATATCTATATAGTACACACAACTGTGATGGACAGTATTTTAGTTTTAGCAGACACAGCCATGGCCTGAAACCTGGGAGTGAAAGTAGGCTGCATACAGAACCATACCCCACAACTGTACAGATAAGTTCAGAATGTGCAGTATATGGACCCATATCTGCTACCTGTCACCTTGCCCCCTGGGACGTCAGTGGGATGCTCCCAGATGTTTAGGCAGCAAACAGGAAATATAACTGATTGTCACACATCTATGAGAACAAACCTGTCACTCTAGCAACTCCCGAAACTGTTATGAGAGTAATAAGCCAAGTATGTCCCATCTACAACCCCATGTTGTCAAGCTGTGACCAGAGTGTGTATGGTAACAGAGTGAGATGTATGTGCATAATAGTAATGTGAAATCTGGTACTTTGTGTGGCAACATTCAGGTAGTGGTAACAAACATTGCTTCCACAGGTATGTTGGATACAAACACTGTGCTGAGAAATAAAAGTTTGATACCCTGTACTGGTACTGTTTACTCTGGTATTGTATAGAATTGTGAGTGTTGCAGTTGCTCTGAATAATAAGGTATCACTGATCACTGTCACCCACACTGTGCTACATAATATAACTGTGTAGGAAATCCTGTATAAGAGTGTTGTAAGTCACTAAAGGTTGAAGAGGGCAATAGTCTAGATATGTCCCGGTTCACCTGCATGTTGTCAAAACATGACCAGAGTCTGTGCAAAAAGAGATGGACAGGTATGTGCACATCAACCTGGAATCTGAGAGTATGTGTAGAAACAGTTAGTGTTAATAAACATTTCCTTCACAGGTATACCAGGTAAGAGGTGTATACTGCAGGTAAAACCAGTGCATGTATAAAGATGACGACAGCCATATCACTGTCCAAACTAAGGCAATAGGGTAGTATTGTAATACTTGTAAGGTACAGATAACAGCACTGACTAGGAAAGTAATGTGAACTACAGGAATATACTAGTTGTTAACTGACATCTTTCTCCCCCCACCATATCTCCAACACTACACTACATACCCACCTCAACTGGTATGTGATGACTTCACTGTGATGTTGGGACATATGTCCTATTGGTTGATAATTATTTAAATCTGCTTCTATGCATGTGCTATGCTGAAATACTCCAACATTGGTGGCATAGTGCCATCAATGTACCTGCATGCTGTTATTACCACTGTGGTCCCATATATGCATGTGTTCCGTTTGCTATGCAACTGTTCTGTAACTGGTGTCTGGATTAATGGGAATATCTATGCATGCTGTTATACCTAACCCTGGAATGTGTTGACTATTACTAACCCACATATGTTGATACATCATAAACACCATAGCACATATGGGAATGTGGGTCCAGGTGGATCCACCTGTCCCACCTCAGCTGGTCATGGCACCGGGCACCAGCACATCTGGAGCCCATCCCAGGACCTCATCGTCCATTGGTCCTGCACCACCTTTGGGTGGAACCACCTCAGGGGATGGGGCTCACCACCCCTGGGATTGGGTGCGGACAGGAAGCTGTCACCTGTTGCCAGGTCCAGGTCGTGGTGCATAGAGAGCTCGATCAGCAGTTTTGAGATCTTCTACGCCAGCTCAAGAGCCACGTGTTGTGACTAGAGGGTTGGCCTGGCTCTCCGGCTCAGCTCCCAGCACAGTCACCATTGGGGCTGTGAAGGTGCAGTGGTGACTGCCCATGGGTGGGGATCTCAGTCCCACTGTTTCCACTAGGGGGCTCATGAGATTCCAATTTCCCAGCACCCCTCCCCATCAAAGTGTTTACCCCCTACAGGTGTCATATAATGCCCCTGCATGTGTCTTGTTTGTCTTGTCTGTTAACCTACTCAACCAACTTCCGCAAATATACCTACTATCCCTTCCCAACATCCCACTCTCACCTGAAAAATAAAAAGGGCATTCTGTTCCCCAAAAAATATTGCCCCATACATAGCTGTCCATTTTGCACATGTGTCCGCTGGACACATGTAATCTGGTCTAACTGGCATCACAACATATTATTTTTGTCCTCCCCCTTCTCTCAGGGGTTTGAGTGTCCAAACCTTCCTCCAAGTTCAGTGTATAAGCACAGCTGTTGCTGTAGAAGAAATGGGCACCTATGGACCTTCCCTACACCCTCCTGCACATCCCTAGCTATTTTCCCCACTGTCTATCCCACTTTGTGCCCCTTTTTCACCACTTTCCTATCAACCTTTCTTTTCTTTTAAAGAAATTAGCGTGGGGTAAGTAGGAGTAAGCACTTTTAAGCAGCAGTAAGCGGGTTTAAGCTTGTTTGTGCGGGGGTAAGTAATGCCTACACAGGTTAAGCAATATAGAAGCTGAGTATAAGAAACTGTAACCGGAAGTCAGCAGTGCTTACCTCCACGCAAACCCGCGTAAACCAGCTTACAACTGCTTAAAAGTTCCTTAATCACTCTGTATCCGACAGCCCATGTTCTGCCAGCAACAAAATAAACAGCCTCCGCAAGGCTCAAACACACAACTCTGATGTTTTCACAAACATATCATCCAGCCCAGTCATTCAACAGTACAGGAAATGTATCTAAACATGTAGCTGTATGGGTGTGTGTATTTATATTTATATCTAAATAGATATACATATCTATATATGTATATATATATATATATATATATATATATATACATATATAGATATATATATATATATATATATATATATATATAAATATATATATATACATATGTATGCATATGTCTATAGCTATATATGTATACGTATATATATATATATATATATATATATATATATATATATATATATATGTATGGAACTACTATATTTGGTCGAATTTCCTTTGGTCGAAAATGATTACAGGCAGCCCACTTCACTGAAACCTCATTTGACTGAAAGCACATTTGGTCGAATTACATTTTGTCGAAAATGGTATTTAGCCCCTGCTCCACTGCAGTGCGACCCTGGAGTGAAAATATAAAGTTGGGGGGTGAGCCCCCCACATAATTGCAGTTTGTGCACTATTATATACATGTTTATCCATTAAAAATACATTAAAACAAATAACATAAGTAAAAATGTGTTGCAAAATGTGGGATGCTACAACCCCCACACCCCCCCTAATTTTATAGTCTCACTCCAGGGTTGCACTGCATTGGGGCAGGGGCTAAATACCATTTTCAACCAAATGTAATTCGACCAAATGTGCTTTCAGTTAAATGAGGTTTCAGTGAAGTGGTCTGCCTGAAATCATTTTCGACCAAATGAATTTCGACTAAAAGCAGTAGACCCATATATATATATATATATATATATATATATATATATATATATATATATATATATATATATATATATATATATATATATATATATATATATATATATATATATATATATATATATATATATATATATATATATATATATATACACACACACACACACACACACACACACACATATATATATATATATATATATATATATATATATATATATATATATATATATATATATATATATATATATATATATATATATATATATATATATATATATATATATATATATATATATATATATATAAATGTATATACAGACATACATCTGTAGATAAAAATGGAAACATAACAAAAACATATGTCCACATGCACTGTTAATGGAGTTGAGGGGGCCCAAACAACATACGTCTTGTACGTATAGATATTCCCCCCCACAGCCAAACACGTCTGCCTTGCAATACACTACCAACTGTTGCAGATCACATAACCAGGACCTGACTCAACATGGGCACAAGATGTTAACAGTACTCCATCCCACCTGTATGATGTCAGGCTGGTATCAGTAACATATCATGCAGTACAGTCTGGCTACCATAGTGAATGTACAATGTGGAAGCAATCAACATCCCTAGGATACATATACACAGACACATATATCCAGATACAGATATACACACACACACACACACATACACACACACACACACACACACAAATATATATATATATATCTGTATGTATATATATATATATATATATATATATATATATATTTAACTACACATACACACAGAGATATGTATAGGAAGATAAATATGTAGATGGTACACATAATATGGAACAGCCACTATGCCTACAGTTACCACCTTACCAAATGGACACTGTATGAGCCACCCATACAGATGACAATTGTTGCCCACAACATATACCCACAGAGAGGTCAAAGGATACAACACCACATTCAGGTTTGCATACACGGGAAAGCTTTATTTGTGTACTATTACAGTTGTATATGCCATGTCATATAGCTATTTAGGCACTGACATACATATAAACAGAGAAATGCAACTGTAAAACAGTCACATTAATACAGTAGTCTGGAAAGGTTTACATATGATGCTGTCCAGGCCGAGGCCTTCAAGTAGTAGAATAGTAAAGACAGACTGGGCTACAGGATACCAATCAATCAACAGTAAGTAATGCAAATGTATAGTCCAGCCGCCTCTATCTACACTCTGTACACAATCCCTATGGGGTAAAGACCTCAGTTGACACAATGGGATGTATCTGTTACATAACAAGGCATAACTGACACCATCATAATCACACTGACAAACAGAACAGTCTGTATGGCAGGAGGCAGTAGGCCTGCATTTACCCAAGGTGAATTGTATGGTAATGTACATCCAGGTACCTTAAGGCAGCTTACCCTAATATCCCCACTTGTTGTAACAGCCTAGGTTAGTTATGGTGCACCCCCACCCAGATTCAATAATACAAAGCCATATACCACTGTAACATTCACTGGCCTCTGGAGTGCATAAGGGCACACATGTATTGTGTAGGTGAAGCCCACACATATATGGACCCAACCCCACAGTATGTGTGCGGGACACAACAGCAGCGGACTGATGGCAGGAATGGCAGTATGACATACACACAGCCCACTAAATAACAACCCCTGACAGCATGTCATATGTACAAAGCCTAGTGTATAGGTGGAGGACAAAGGCTGGAACACAGGCCCATATGTGTAAAACTGTTGTCATACACTAACCAAGTTGCTGGTGTTACAGAATAGTCTGCAGCATACCCTTAGGAATATGAAGATAGAAACAGTAATGGATGTAGCCATGTACTGATAGCACTGAATACACACAGTGCCAGTGATATATCTAACATAAGACCTGTGTGGTGGACAGACATAACATAATAGGCACACCTCTGGCCATCAAGAGGATAGGCCCACAGTTGAGAGCTATGCAGACAGACTGCATTCTAAGATTAACTAGTATGTACACACAAACCCTGTAACACTGGTGCTATACAATGCAGACAACAACACTACTCACACTCTGTCTGTAGTTCTGGAACCTCTACAAATATGTAGCTGGTCTGAGTGTGCAATTTCTCCTGTAAGAGGTATTGCTACCTGCTGTCTGTAACAGTGCTGCCCACACACAGGAAGGATGTCCATCATAAAGGAAAGGTAAAGGGACCACACCCACATGATGTAGGGATTTATAGTAGTTGGTTACGATGACAGTGGTAATTGGAAGTACTACACAGCGTGCTGCATGCAGGTAGCAAGTGGAGGACACAGATTGGTGCAGAAGATATCACCTGATCATGTGCATCTCCTACAAATTCCATGCTGAAATATATGCAAAGCAGCTCATTCCATTTACTGGAGTGAGACTGAGAGTGAGAGAGAGAGGGAGAGAGAGAGAGAGAGAGTGTGTGTTTGTGTGTGTGTGTGTGTGTATAAGGTAGAGAAGAAAAAAACATCCAGAAGAGTCTGCATTCCCAGAAAAGGTATGTGAAGTATATATGTATGTAACTGACCATAGTACTTGGTCCATAATAATGGGATAGATGATGTGGAATGATTTATATGAGCCTTCAGGTGTTGTTGTTGTAATGATGTTCAGCTGAACAACTGCTAAGGACAATAGAGTCCATCCCTGTGGATAGTGGGCCAAACCCATCAACCATGTAGAGCAGCACTGACTGATGAGATGTAAGCCATCATAGTGTGTGTTGTGTAATGGGATGTATGTATATTACATGGCCAACAGCTGGTGGTGGAAGTAACGCCATAATGATGGACACATGGGTTCCACAGCCCACCTCTTGCAGGAAACTCAGGTTAACCTGTATTATAGCATGCAAGAATGCCATAGGTGTGTTACCCTACATATACCCCTTTAATGTCAGGCTGTGTCCATATATGGCACCTATCTGTGTTGTAGCAAGGCAGAACAGTGCAGCTGTGCAGGAAGGTGTTTTGAGATTGTGGACCTGATGTCTGAATGTACCCCACATATAGGTATGCATATGTGTACACACACACACATATATATATATATATATATATATATATATATATATATATATATAAAATATATATATATATATATATATATCTATTTATATATATATATATATATATATATATATATACAGTTATGTCCACAAATATACAGATACCCATTTGTAGACATATATATGAGCACATACATACAACATCACATATATCTACACATATATAAATATATACCTATATGAACATGTCTACATATATACAAACACACACACAAACATATATGTATGTAAATACATGTCCCCTACATTACTACCACAGTGCTGCATTCTATGTGTGAGGAAACAGCACACATAGCAATACACACAGATATCTACAGCTGTCAGTGTGTGCAACATGGACAGGTATGTCACATGTGAACCCCTTGTTGGGACAACATTGCTCTTGTCTGTGAAGTATGGAATGGGAATATGGGGAAGTATGGCAGGTATAGTTGTGGAGGTGGTCAGGGTTGGTAGATATAGAAGACAGCCTACAGGGGTGGTATGTGACACATGTGGTGGGTAAACACCCTGGATGGTGTGTGTGTGGTTTGTGATGTGGACTCCCCATGGGCCCCAATATGGACACAATGGGAACAAGCCTCCCACCCACTGCTACTTACAACAGTAGCCCATATCTTGAAGGTGCCTGGCCTTGAGGCTGAGCAGGAGGAGCATGTGGGCCCTGTGGTGCCTCAAGGTAATGTAGCACATCCTACACATGTCTGTGGAGCCAGTTATGGAACAGACCCTGGACCTGTCCTTAGGGGAAAGGAACATGTCTGTGTGTGCCCCTGGGGGGACAACATCCCCTGGGTTGGTTCCACCTGACGGTATTGCTGGACCAGTACATGAAGAGGACCCAGGGTAGGTCACACATGTGACATGACCTGGTAACATGGGAAGATGAGTTTGGAGAGGTAGCTCTGCTGGCCAATAGTATATATACATGCTATTGTCACTATTATAAAACATAAGTCGGTAATAGTAGTCTACACAATCCCAGAACATGTCCAACAGCATGCATAGATAACCCAATAACACAGAATGTCAGATGTGCAGCAAACACATAGCAAGCATACCACAGGCATATATGGAACCATTGTTGCCCTGACAATGGCATGCAGGTGAATAGTCTGTAACAGGCCAGCAATGATAGTGTCCACACAGGGAACATGGCTACAAACACATTGCACAAAGCGTGGTACAGTACAATATCTGCCCACTGGTAGGTATGCTGTAGCCATACCTATTGAGTTGTGTGTACAGTTTGTTGTCACTGATATGATGGGGGGTGACAGTGATGTGTATTAAGAACTGTGGTAACCTTGCTGCATGACTTGCTCACACCTGTCTCTATCTGTATGTCTTTCAGGCACAATGTCCCATGGAAGGCTGCCAGCCTACACAGCAGCTGAAAATGAAATACTGCTGAATGAACTAATACAGCACTATGCAATCTTGTTTGGCCAGGCTGCCCATGATCAGCAGGAGCAGACCTCCCTGTGGAATGACCTAGTACACAGGGACAATGATGTTGGACTGCACAACTGCAGTTATGAGCAGATCCAGCATCATTGTTCTGACCTGCTTCACAATACCCGCTGGTGTGCTGCTGCAGTTTGGAGGGATCACCTCGCCACAGGGGGAGGCCATGCTATCCATCCCCCCTGACACATGTGGAGGAGCTCCTGGCCAGCCTCATGGCACCTGCCCATCTGGCCATCCACCAACCACCGGACACCTTTGTGGAGGTGGGTGCCACCCACACACTGGCTGAGGAGCATGCAGGTAAAGCCACAAGGCACATAAGTAGACCACTGTTGCGTATACATCCACATCGGTACAGGTAGATCATACATATCTGACATGTTATAGATATATTTTGCTGCTGCATAGTAGTGATAAACAGATGTCCATATGTGGTAGTATTGTGGAAATGTACTGTTGATGTAGTGTAATACTGCACCCACCCTGTAGCAATGCCACAGATGTAGCCACTGACTTTGCATCTCTCACCCTGTTATGTAGGTCCCTCCAGGATACCACCAAGGCAGCAGCCTGTAGCTGGTGAGTTTGGTTTATGTAGATCCTTGCCAATTCACCAAGCATGTAATGGTGATGGTATATTCCATGCACACATCTAACACACCTACCCAGAATGCATGCTGTACATGTCCACGTATTGTCGCTGTGAAATGCACGGCATCACAGGGGTGACCATAATGGGGGTTTGGAAGGGTATGTCAGAAGCCTGCATGGTAACTAATATCCTGTCATTGCAGAATGTGTACACAGGGAGTAACACAATGGTGGGGAGACATGGCCTACAGTAGGGACATGTATGGAACAACACCCATATACAGTCCAACACCAGTGTATATACCTGTAGGACAATGGTAACTGCTGCAGAGATACACTATGGCATAAGACATTACAGTGGTCCACATTATCAGCTGGGACTAGGCTGTAACATGCGGTGTTCAGTATATGGGACACAGCAAAGTGACACACATATGTAAGGCTTGTCATGCATCTGCCAAAAGGCTGAAGGTAGGGGGTGTCAGCATGACACACCTGTGCATTGCAGCAGGAATCCTAATGATGCTAAGAATGTCTGTATCTGCACATAGACAGGTTCAGGACCTGTGGCAGATGTAAACCTAACCCTACAGCAATAGTGATGGCAGTGTGTGAACACTAAGGGATGTGCACATGAGTAGACCTTGCAATCATGCAGATTAGGTGGAAATGTGTAGGGCAGACCTGAACATACACTGGCAAATGCAGATGGCCCACACTGGTATACCCCTGCCAGGAGTAGTGATTACTGTAGTACACACAACAAGAGGTGCGACAAACCATCATAATGGTGTGCACACATATGCCCACACAGTGTATATGCATCGTGGTCAGCATCCGCACACCTAACACATTCCATAGACACTGCATGTGAAAGTGCAGGACATATGTCACATATCGGGCTCATGTACTGTTACGATATGTGGTGATGTAGTCCCATGGCAGATCAAGGATGGGTGCGTCACATCAATAAGGGTGTGTACACCCCTCATAGCCATGGTATGCTCTGATGGTTGTCAGTGTAAGAGTATTGAATTGATCATACATGGTCCGCTGATGTTGAGAGCTGTAAATCAGACATCAGGCATTCACAAATAACATCTGTCCACATATCATCCCAGGTATGTGTTGCTGGAAAGCATAGGAGCTGTGAGCATTAAAGCTGACATAACCAAAACAGTAGTACACATTCTGCAATGGGCTGTACACCTGTGAGGTGTGGTGCACAGTACATGGCATGGTGCAGAACAGGTGCACAGCAATACTGTGTACATGGGTGCAGTGGTATCCAGGGGAAGGGGCATACCTAGTGACACAGCACATGCATCACACACATGTATACTGTTGCTAGCATGGATTGACAATAGCTGCACTGCATGCTGTCGGGTGCCATATGTTATGCATTTTGACAAATGGGTAATAGGAGGACTGTGTGTACTATCATTGTGTAACCTCACCTGTATGTGTGTGTGTGCCTCCTGGTGGGTAGGTAGTTTGTCTGTAGGGTCACGCTGGTGAAGTGGAGGGAGGATGATGCATGTAGGATGTGTGTGTGCATGTGTGTGTGTTTGTGTGGTTGGCCATGTATGCACGTGTGATTGTGGGGTGTTCATACAGCAGTACCTCCCTTTGGGATCATGCAGGAGATGGACATGGACTGCCACAATACACACTAGGAATACTTGCCATGTATGTAATCACAGGACAGTTGATAGTATAATATGGCCTGTAGCATGAAACAGGCATTGAGAGGGAAGGTAGACACCAGGTACACCCTTAATATCGCATTCAGCAGAGAGGTCACCTACAACCCATATATGCAGCACTACAGATACATTGGGGAAGTACTACTTAACACCAGGGAGTGTATCCATATATTACAGTTGTCACATGATAGGCTGATTGAGCAGCATATCTGGCATGTACTGAGCATCACATACACATGACACACCAGTGCGTGATATTATGGAGTGAACATAGTAGCCCACACATATAGGGGCCATGCTCATGATGTCTGGATATACACAGGGTGAACACCAAATGACAGCAATGAGGCCATCTAAAACCACTACACACAGGTCAGGCAGCTAATGTAGTAACAGGTCTTGTGTTGTGATTGCTTGTCTAGTCATTTAGAGGACTGATATGTTAATGAGTGGTATCAATGTGGTATCAATGTGTGTATGTTACCAAGTGTGATGCAAGATGGGGTACACATGGATATATACATGGAACTGTCTGTAAAGTCACGGACAGGTAAGTATTATGGTGGTGTGTGTGTGTGTGTGTGTGTGTGTGTGTGTGTGTGTGTGTGTGTGTGTGTGTGTGTGTGTGTGTGTGTGTGAACTTAGGCAGTGCTGTACAGGTTTTAAAGTGCGTTTATTGTTTTCCCCCACAAGTGGTGAGGTGGGTCAGGGTCCCTCCTTCATGCATTCTGATGTTGGTGTCCATACACACACTGATGATGATGATAGTACTATTCAGGCACAGGTAGGGTTGTCAGGGGCCGAAACAGCATCATCATTTGACATCCCCCTTTTAACCACCCCAACCGTGCACACAGTTTTGGTGCCTATACATACCCCATCACCAGTGGCCATAGCAGTGGGACAGCTGATTTTTGGTGGCTGTGCACAGGAAAGTGTGGTAACCATGCTTACTGTGTCTCGTTGCTGCAGGCATAGCCAGATGTCCAGAATGGCACCACATATGCAGATGTCCCAGCGTGCTCGTGGTAGGGCCGCTGGACATCATGCCCCTGGCAGAGGCGACATAGCTGGTACCAGCAGGTGCATGTTTCAGGCTGTCATGGAGGCGCAGGCATGTATAGAACGTTACACCAGACAGGGCCTGAGGCTGCAGAGGGCTGCTCTCACATCAGCAAGTGACAAGACCTGTGCACTGGCTGGTGCCATTTGTGCATTAACTGAGTTCATGGATAGACATTCTGGTGAGATGATGGCCCTCATTGACCGTGGTCTGTCCATGCTTGAGCATGTGGTGGGAGTGCGCCAATGGCTGAGTGGACCTAGGCCAGCAATTCCAACAGCTGGCAGTCAACGTGGACATGCTAGGACATGAAGCAGCTCCTGTAGTGGCAGTACCAGCCCCAGCACTGTGGGGGGGGCACTGTCCACACCATGCCACATCAGGCCATGAGCATGTGGTCCTGGCCAGTCCCAGGAGGGACCTGGTATGGGTGGACTTTTGTCATCATCAGGGGAGAGCAGCACATCAAGGCCTGTACCTGCATGTGCCCATGGAACCCCTGGCAGGCACAGTCCACACGTCCATGGCCAGAGGCAGTGAATTGCACACTCTTCCAGGAATTGCAGCTGTCCATAAACACCTGTGTAGGGCTGCCACATGGCAGAACTGTGTGCATGCATACCCACACACTATACAAACACACCTTGGGCAACCCCTTACCTACACACACCACATCACCATGCCTAGTTCACCTTGGTACACCCCTCACCCACACACATGATGTCAAATATATGGCCCACCCTCAGCCTCTGGCAAACCAACACACCCTGTGTATATGATAATACTGTGCCACATTCCTGTCATCCATACCAACAATGCAGGGACAGGCTACTATGGTTCTGATGCACACAATGACTGAACTACAGTGTACCGCAGTACTGCAGTGTAACATGTAAGGAGTAAAGTGTAATGTATATATGTCAGTTAGTGCAGCCATCCAGCAATGATGCATTATAGCTGTTAGTAACACTGGTTAATTGTGGTCTCTATAATGTTATCCACTTGTGTTGTAGGTGCACATGTATCAGCACAAGGATGGTCTGCAGTCATATTCCACAATGGGGTATGGCAATGTGGTGACACTATGGCTGTGACATATCCGGGGTACAGTTGAACACATGTCAAAGGTTAGTATAATAGTTTTTGCCTGTGCCACATGGACAGGTGACCCACTGGGGCATGTAAACCCTGCAACCTGATGTAGACCCATCCACATACATGCACACTGTTACTTGGCAACACTGAGACTAGACCCCCTACCTAGGTATGTAGTGATACTGAAGTGTATGGCTTACATTGCACACACAATACAGCATTTAGGGTGAGGTGTGTCCCAGGTTACATGTTACATGCAGAACATCCCCAGACATGTACAGTATGCCAATGGGGGTTGTAATGGGTGTATATGGACAATAAATAGTGTGACATATCTTCATATACACATTAACAGACACATAACAGTCAGACACACATCCAAGAGACCAGGGCTTATCACTGCTAACTAACTTGACCATGTGTCCAATGTGTTACACAGCACACAGCACATGCATAACTGGCCTGGAATGTGGTATCATTTACCTGTATGGTTGATGGTGACAGTGGTAACCATAATGTGGTACATGGGACATATCCCTGGTGTACCTTGGTGTAATGACAGTGTACACAGCACCCACATCCCCCAGTGTATATTGTATTCCCTGACACCAATGATGACACTCTCATATACCCTGCATCACACATTGGCCATGGCTGCGATACAAATCATTGTAGATCCCAACAGTGGTACCACAGGAATATGCATCTGATGCACATGCCATACGCATAGCAGGGTGTTGCATTGTCATGCCTCACCGATGGGCAGCAACAACACTATCTGTACAACTGTGTGGCAATGGGTATTTTAATAGGTGTATGTGGCTTTGGAATGCTGTACCCTACAGAAAAACGGACATGCACACATACCCACACTTGCCAGAACAAAATGGGTATCATATGCCTATCACCCCATTTGTACAACACTATTGTGATGGTTCTGCAAGGCTCATGTAGCCAGTATGGGGAGGAGCTTAACAGTGTACATGTAATGTTCCATACAGCAGCAGCCACTACTGGCTATGGCAATGGGTAGGGTGGTGGTTGTGAAGGCCCTCATGGAATTCCCACATACAGGTGTGCTAACACACAGACACTGCTATACTCAATCATGCACACATACACATGTGCCAGTACTGTGGTGCCTCACTGCAGGTGGTCATAGCTGTGCACCTGCCATGTGGCAGCAGGCAATCTATTGACAGACACTACTGTGGTTACCCTCAGGGTGAGAGTGACATGCAGCAGCCATTCCTCCAGGTGCCTCCTGCACATGGCCATTGAGGTGATCATGTTGACATACATGCAACATGCATTACAACACATGGTTAGTGTCTGTGATGGAGACCTGTACCCAAGCATGTTCTGTTGACTGTGGTAGTGTAGTTGAGGTACCTGTGGCATGTGGTGCATACAGAGTGTTATCTCAACTATGTATCAGTTCTTACACAGCTGGGCATACATGTCAGTGTCAGTCAAGCTTATGATGCTTGTACATATCCCAGCTGGATACCTGACATCTGCACATCTGCACAGGGACTGACAGTCATCAGCTTGGCAAGTAGCTATGCAGTAGGATGAATGTGTTGACAGATAGATGTTTGATAACAATATGTGTGCCATACCTACATGTCAGAAGCCCTCACTAACATGCTGTAGAGATGGTAGTTTACAGTTACAATCCACATGTCAGATCATTACCCAGTAGGGGTTATATACTGTGACACAGCTCACATATCAGGAATACAAAAGGGAGGCCTCAGAGTCCAGCTATGCCTGCAGGTGTGCCTGTTGTTAGTACTACATTTAGCACTCTACTCTTGCCTGGGTAGGCACTGTCAACAGTAGTACCACCATGATACACTACATGCCAGTGTGACAGCACGTACCCTGGGCTACTATCCTGTATATAACACAGTCACATGGATAACAGTGCTGTACAGGCCTCATATATGTCCCACACATGACACTCACACCCCTTGCTACTGTAATGACACCACATAAGCACATGTATTGTACATGGCATTACATACACATATTACAGATGTCATTTCCCTGCTATGTTATCAGACTGGGTGGTGTGAACTGGTTACCAGGGCTAAGCCATGCTTAGCAGGTATCAACATTGCTGCAGTGTAACAGCTGAGCTGATTTGTGCAATGGTAAGCAAAGCCTACACTGTCTAAGCACCCGTACGTTTACCCGCAGCTTAGCACCGCTTAGCTTCATGCAAACCTGTGCAAATGTGCTTAAAGCTGCCGACAGCCCTTGTTCTGCCCAGCAACAAAGTGAACAGCCCTTGCAGATCTTGAACCCAGGACCCTGTACACTAAAGTCACAACACTTACTACACCATGACCACTGTGATGACAGCTGTTGCTTTTCCAATATATCTGTCAATACACATATTGATTAGTATTAAACAATTGCTTTTACTTCCACAATTGTCTAGTACTTGTTATTAATATGACTGTTGCATCACATATGTTGTTTTATCATAATGTACACATAGCAGATACTGTGAGGCTTACACATGACAGGAATATGGATATATACATATAATTGGTTGATATATATCTACAGGTACATACACATGTATATTCATACATATGTCTGTATACACATCTGTATAGTGCAACATATATATATGGCCTTGTGTACATCTCTTTGAATGTACATATATATATGTATATATGTATAGATGTATGCCCATCCTATGTGTATTACTGTCAATGTATATATAGATATCCATAAGTATATGTGGATATGTATCTCTATATGTGTAGACATATATCTGAGTGTTATATGTGTGTGTGTGTGTGTGTGTGTGTGTGTGTGTGTGTGTGTGTGTGTGTGTGTGTGTGTGTGTGTGTGTATATATATATATATATATATATATATATATATATATATAAATATATATATATATATATATATATATATATATATATATATATATATATGCACATATACATACCCATCTATGTATGTCGATATGTATATGTGTATATATCTCTATAGATATATGGATAAGTATATATACATATATGTTCACCATATGTCCTGAACATGGAGTAGAGCCCCACCTCAGCCCCAATTGTCCCAGCCTCTTAATGCACGGGGATGTCAGGTATGTATTGCAGGCATATATGTAGACTATTGCTACTGTGATAGGGGTTGTCTTCGCAGACATGTTGTGTGTGGGAGGTCACATCTGTTTTTAACATGTGCGCCATTGGCCACAGACAGACATCCTAAGGACATCATAGTACAATACCACTGCTAGCACAGTAATGATCCTGTGGACTACAGCAGAGATATGGCCAATAAATGTGGACAGCCTGACACACTCTGGTCAGTCCAGAGGTATACACAGAACCTCTTAGTGCAAGACATGTGGACCGAGCCTGACAATGTGGATGTTAACAGCCGTGTAGATGGGTATATCACGTAAACACTGGTATACAGCTGCCCCCATAGGGTTTGCTTTCACACACCCCTGTCTGTCCTGACACATACTAACCGCTGATACAGAGGTGCCATAGCCACATACTACCCACTAGTTAGTGACATACATCTGTACAGCATCCCACTGCTTTGTCCAACATACGTGACTGTTATAGTGGCCCGGCAGCAGTACATCTGGCAAGTATCTGGACATAACATCACACTGGGTAAGTACACTAAGCTTCTAGGCATGTAACAAAGCACTGTGCAGGCTACAGGCAGACTGCCACAACACTGGCCTAAATTTCTTATGGGGGAATACACATGTACCTGCATATATAGCAGCCTCTACAGGCATGTCACAGCACAGAGTAACAGACACCTGTGTGTGTGGTATGGGACATGTGTGTGTTTGGCCCTACAAACATGTAAGCTGATAGGGTAACATACAGTGGAGCAGCAGGTAACATCAGATAGACTAGGACCAAGAACAATGACATCTACCACAGTATGTACACAAGCCAGAGTACATATTCACAATACACACACTGTCGACAATCACCATAAATACACAGACCTCAGTACTGTACACACAACCACAGAATGCAAAGGCTATGTCCTCAAAGATAACCCCTACTATACATAACATGTGTCGCAGTCTGATATCTCACTGGCTTGTTAGATTTGATGTCACTAAATTATGGTGTACAGAACATATGCACCTCTTACCACATGACAAATGTACACAGGTTGACAGAGTTGTGGCTGGAGGCACAAACACAGGGCCAATATCAACATGTTGCTGTGATAACCTCACACAACCACACTGCCCAGTCTGCAGATGACCCTACAGATGGGGGTTTCCTCAGAAACATAGCACTGTCATGACAGATATTAAAACATGTAGACCAGCCATATCCACACACACACACACTGTTAAACCAACATTATTCCAAATGCAGAATAGGGACACTTACATTCTGTAGTCATGTCAGGCACATCCCCCAACTGTGTGTTGACCTGTTTCCACCATGTATGTTGTTAGACATAAATTTCCAATCCATCTGTGATGCTGTTTGCCAAACAACAGATCTAGGTCCTGCTTACAGTGAATGAAAAAGCCCAAAAACAACATGATGTTCCTAGATATTGGAGTGTTTCCATGCAATTATCTATGGGAATGTTACCACAGCTGTTCCACATGCAATCAGCTAGAGGAGGGCTGCAATTCATCCAGAGGCCATCAGCTGATCATGAGCATCACTTACAAAACACATACTGCTGCTTAAGCAAAGCTGGTGTACATCTCCACATCCACCACAGTGAGAGTGAGAGAGGCAAACAGTGGCAAAGATAGGTCAGGGAGGGGGTGGGAAAGTAAAACCTAAGCATGTTTGTGTCACACACCTACCAGTACAGGGTATCAAACCCCTGACTATGTATTGCTATCACATGTCTATGCAGTTATTGGATGCACCACATGGCTTACATGTTGAGGAGTTCTCCAAATGTATATGTGATGGTGAGTGACATCTGCAACTGTGATATGGTAGCGATATGGTAGGTGAAGTACACGTGCCTGTCCACCTGAACAGGTGTCAGCGTCAACACAGCCACACTGTCTCAGGCACCCACACACATTGAGCAAAAGCTATGTGGATGTGTCTGACATCAGACAGCATGCTTCAGTATGCCAGTGGGGGTT
The DNA here is from genome assembly GCF_019279795.1 of Protopterus annectens. Classification (NCBI taxonomy): domain Eukaryota; kingdom Metazoa; phylum Chordata; order Ceratodontiformes; family Protopteridae; genus Protopterus; species Protopterus annectens. Next base: position 130,275,667 of record NC_056750.1, read on the forward strand.
GTAGTGAGTGTGAATGTGGTCACAGGCATCATACACCACACACACACAGGCACAGGGTGCCAGTACTGATATGCATGGGTGCATTGATTCACAGGTGTGTAGTGGTTGACTGTGCCAGAAGGCTATACAAGGCTAGGTGATGGGTATACCTTGGCATCAGGCCACATGACAGTGCTCTGCAGTGTGGCTCAGGGGTGTAGTGTCTGGATTGGCTCACACAGGTGGGTATTGTATTCACCATCCAGTCACCTGGGTAACTATTGTGTGTGGCCATTGTTGTGCCTTGCTTGCCATGTATGTGTTCTTTAGTTCATGACATGGACAGTGTCTGGGATGTGCACACATCTCACATGCATGTACAGTGACATGTGGAACTGTACCTGAGGTGTCTGGCCCATGTTGTGTACACAGATTTTTATTATCAGATGTGCCAGTCCTGGTCTCATGTGGCGGAAACAGGTAATGGACAGCAGATTGAACCTGCATCTACATTGTTAGCATGATACAGGTATTCCCTGGTGTCAGTGGCATCTGTCCATACAGGGCATGTGCTTAAGGCATGGTATGTCCTTTGTGGGTCACATTTGATGGCACCACAGGCATTACAGGTGTCCAGTGGGGAACATAGTGAAGGTGCACTGTCCGCATGTATGTGCCTACTGTACTAATGGACAGGGGTGCCATGCCCTCTGTAGTCCACTGCAATCATGCCATGGTAACTATCTGTGGGCAATATGCAGCGTACTACCACATAGCAGTTGTTGCCTAGGCAAGTGTGTTTGTGTATAACACATGGGTTGATAGTGTTCTCTGGGTAATACAAGGGTTGCTAACTTTGTTCACCAGGCCTTAATGTCACATGTAGGGGTATGGATTGACACTGCAGCCTCTCGGCTATTTCACATCTGTTATCCTTGAACAGTGAACATTATGACATATAACAGGGCCACCATATAAGAAATTTGCAAAACCTACTTCACAATGAGTTCAGTTGTTACATACTCATGGCCACCTCCACACAGGATACAAATGACAAACACACACACACCTGCCATGTCTGGGATTAAAACTCCTACCTAACTAGTTTATTACACTACAGCACTACACAGTTATAGGATGTGCCACGGAGATTACTGGTGTATGCCTTCCCCAAAAGTGTATTTCACAGTGAATGACATCAGCAGCCTTGCCAAAGTAGGGTATTTGATCTGTAATGAGTGTGACTAGCCTAAAAAGCATTGCTCCCTGCACAGGCATAGAAACACACACACAAACATCCACAGTTGCCATGTGTGGGAATAGAACCTCTACCAGAGTACTATATCACCCAACAGCATTATGCTGTTATAGGATGCAGCACAGAGATTACTGAGCTACACCTTTCTCAAAGGTGTATTTCACAATGAATGATATCAGCAGCCTTGCCAAAGTAGGACATTTGAATTGCAGTGAGCGTGACTAGTGTAAAAAGCATTGCTCCCTACACAGGCAGAGACACACACAAAAACACAGTTGCTATGTCTGGGATTAGAACTCCTTCCTACCTAGGTTATCACACTACAGCATTACACAGTTATAGGATGTGCCATGGAGATTAGTGTATTTCTCAGTGAATGACATCAGCAGCCTTGCCAAAGTAGAACATTTGAATTGTAGTGAGCATGCTCCCTATACAGACACACACACAAACGCATACAGTTGCCATGTTGGGGATTAGAACTCGTACCTAGCTAGTTTATCACACTACAGCATTACGCAGTATTAGAACACACCACAGAAATTACTGGGCTATTCTATTCCGAAAGGTGTATTTCAAAGTGGATGACATCAGCAGGCTTGTCATAATAGAGCTATAGGGAGGGCAGTCTGTGTGCATGGGCCATAACCAATTCATCTAGAGTTTGACACACCACATGCAGGCACACACAGGGTTATATTCTACAGGTATGTGTATACAGCTGCTAGATGACTACTGCCTTGTACAGTCATGTTGCACAGCTAGCACTTGCACCGCATAGTCTATAATGCTGATGGATACCAGTGGCTAATTTCTACAGTGGGTGACATTTACACATCATGTGGTTGTAACCATTTGGCTGTGTGCTGGTTGGGACAGGCCTCATGATGGATGGCTCTTTGTCACAGTCACTTCATTCCACACATCTATGTATGTCTACTTTTGGCTTATTATAGCGTGTCTTCCTTGGATATATGTTTGTATTCCAATCCACTGTGTGTGTGAAAAGTAGGAGTGGTGCATACTGAGGAGTGCATGCAGTAGCATCTGCAACAGCCAGATATGTATGGTCCACTGTTGTCTGCAGACATGGGCTTCATTTGTTTAAGTGTGTGAACTTGCCCAGTATGCCATTCTGTACTGAATGTGTGGATCCATTCCAGGTCATTTGTACTACAGTGCAGACCTTTGTGCTGTACACCTACAGATAGCAAACTGTTTCTGCAGGGTATCCGTACAGCATTTGGCAATATGGGGGCAAACTGTACAATGGATAGTGTGTAGGCAGCCTCAGACACACACCCTTGCTTAGCTCTGCTAAGCTAGGAGCAAATTCGAGCCACAGGGATCCAATCCACTTACAGTATGCCTGACACATCCCCCTATGACGTCAGCTAACTCCTAGTCTTGCACCAAGCTATTCCTGCTCTTACACTGCTGGGTGCTGACTACATGCAGGGGAAATCTGGGATTCAGTGTCATTCCCCTCATTTGCATAGGATTGCCTGCAGATGCATAGTTACATGTCCCACACTGAACCTCCCCCTTTAGCAACCACTATTCACTGGCCATGTTGTCTTCTGCCTGCCATTGGGTATAATGGCAAAATAGTGATTTGGGGTAGAATGCTTATTTTATGTGTTTTTCTTATTTTCCAGACGATCCCATTTGTGCACCTCTGCCCTACGCTTAAACAGCTGAGATCAGCTAAAAAAAAAAGATGATTTTTTTTTTTATTTTTGCAAAAGCTTTCCATGCCAATGGCCTTATAGTTGGCCATTGCATGCTTTCTACATGCTATCCACCCTTTATTTGGAGCTGTCATGGCTCCATTTTGTAAATTGCAGAAATGTACTGTGTTACTGGTGGAGTACATTTCTGCAGACTACACTAGTCCTGCATGCCTGGCTTCCAGCTTCCTGGATTGCAAATTCACCTCATTTGCATGGATTTCTTCTGCAAATGGGGTAATTTGCATACAGGGGCTGAGTCCATGCAGGACTAGTGCAGGAGCGCTCGCGCATGTCCCTGCAGGTTATTCTCAGATCATACGGCAGACATATTGTCTGCTGGAGGTCCTGCACTAGTCCTGCACATGGTGCAGGGCTAGCAGAATCCATGGGTTTGTTTCTTATCTTCTTCTTTCTTACTAGTACTATGGTGAATTGGTGAATATCCCCACCTTACATGTGAGAGAACATATTTCAGTTCCATGATGTGGAGTGAGTGCATCTCTTCATTCTGTCACAAATGTTTCACACCTTATGTTTTATATATATATATATATATATATATATATATATATGTGTGTGTGTGTGTGTGTGTCTGTGTGGGTGTGTGTGTGTGTGTGTGTGTGTGTGTGTGTGTGTGTGTGTGTGTGTGTGCGTGTATGGGTCTACTTTCATTCACTGAAAACTCATTTCACTGAATTTCAAACCACTCATACCAAATCACTGAAATTTAAAATCAATGAAAACTCATTTCACTGAATCACATTTCTGTGAATGTAAGTACTTTTGGGCAAATAAAACATATATGCCCCTTTCCGCCACTGTAGTATGATTCTGGAATTAGTATATATAGTTAAGGGGGGTGTGGGGGGCATAACCCCCCCACCTACGTTTTGTTTCATATTGTTAGCTTTCAGGGAAATGAGATTCATAAATATAAAAGCTAAGTAGGTGGGGGGCTACCCCCGACCCCCCCACACCCACACCCCACTCTAACTATATATACTAACTCCAGGATCACACTACAGTGGGGAAAAGGGCATATACATTTTATTTGCCCATTCAGTGAAATGAGTTTTTAGTGATTTGAGCATTCAGTGATTTTTGAGAGTAAATTGAATTTCAGTGAAATGAATTTTCAGTGAATGAAAGTAGACCTATATATATATATATATATATATATATATATATATATATATATATGTATATATATATATATATGTATATATATATATATATATATATATATATATATATATATATATATATATATGCATGTATTGATTTATTTGCTGATGCAAACCAGTCATGAGTTATACTCTGAACTATGAAATGCCAAATATTTAAGGACACTTAATTTTGCATTATAAGTTTGGTACTGTGCACCTTTAAGGAGTACTTTTTAACATAGACTTTCATTTTTCAGTGATATTTAATGTGGGTTTTATTAATGGTTTGGTGGAGCAATTCTTTTGTTTCATTTTTAGTAAAAATTGTAAAGTTGCAAGATTCCTATTAAGTATTACATACAAGCAAATATCAAGAAATATGCTATTAGAATGAAACAAGAAACTGTTTTTCAAATCTTGCAGTCTAATGATAGGACAGCATTTATTTGGCATCCTATGTTTTTATTTGTAGGATAAAGAAACTAATGCATTTCTGTAAATGGGATCCCTTTAACCACTTCCTTTTTTCAATTTAAGTAATACAGAAACTCTCAAAGACAATTTCTGCAGCATAATGGAGGTTAGCTTCAGCATATGAGTTCTTCTTTTTGTATTAAGTCAGTAGCTAGAAATTCTCAAATATATTGCAATTGTATTATTACAAATACAGTCTTCAGGTAGGAAGGGTTCTATAAGTTTCAAGTTACAGAACTGCTGCAAAGCAGAATTATTTTTATATCAAAATTATTTATTATTAATATAAACCAGTAACACAGGTTGCTGTTATTCATGGAATTTTTTAAAAACAAGACGTTAATACCCAATATATATATTTCATTGCTGAATGTTTATTTTGCTGTATGCTAATGTCACATTGGTAACTGTCTAATGTCTAATGTTTTATATATATATATATATATATATATATATATATATATATATATATATATGTATATATACATATACATATATAGGTCTACTTTCATTCACTGAAAACTCATTTCACTGAATTTCAAATCACTCACACCAAATCGCTGAAAGCTAAATTCACTGAAAACTCATTTCACTGAATCACATTTCACTGAAAGTAAGTACTGTTGTGCAAATAAAATGTATATGCCCCTTTTCTCCACTGTAGTGCAATCCCCCACCTAATTTTTGTTTTATATTGTTAGCTTTCAGGGAAATGAGATTCATAAATATGAAAGCTAAGTAGGTGGGGGGGCTACCCCCACCCCCACACCCACCTTAACTATATATACTAACTCCAGGATCACACTACAGTGGGGAAAAGGGCATATACATTTTATTTGCCCAACAGTACTTACATTCAGTGAAATTAATTTTCAGTGATTTGAGAGTTCAGTGATTTTTTTGAGGGTGAATTGAAATTCAGTGAAATGAGTTTTCAGTGAATGAAAGTAGACCCATATACATGCATACACACACACACACACACACACACACACACACATATATATATATATATATATATATATATATATATATATATAAATGCATTTATTGATTTATTTGCTGATGTAAACCAGTCATGAGTTATAGACTGAACTATGAATTGCCAAATAATTAAGGGCACTTACAGTTTGCATTAAAAGTCTGATACTGTTCACCTTTAAGGAGTACTTTTTAACACAGGCTTTCATTTTTCAGTGATATTTAATGTGGGTTTTATGAATGGTTTGGTGGAGCAATCCTTTTGATTAATTTTTAGTAAAAATTGTAAAGTTGCAAGATTCATATTAACTATTACATACTTGCAAGTATCAAGAAATATGCTATTAGAATGAAACGAGAAAATGTTTTTTTCAAATCTTACAGTCTAACGATAGGACAGCATTTATTTTGCAGCCTGTGTTTTTATTTATAGGATAAAGAAACTAATGCATTTCTATAAATGGAATCCTTTTAACTACTTCCTTCTTTTTCAGTTTAAGTAATACAGAAACTCTCAAAGACAATTTCTGCAGCATAATGGAGGTTAGCTTCAGCATATGGGTTCTTCTTTTTGTATTAATTACGTAGCTAGAAATTATCTTAAATATATTGCAATTGTATTATTACACATACAGTCTTCAGGTAGGAAAGGTTCTATAAGTTTCAAGTTACTGAACTGTTACAAAGCACAATTATTTTACTATCAAAATTATTTATTATCAATATAAACCAGTAACACACGTTACTGTTATTCATGGAATTTTTTAAAAACAAGACTTTAATATGCAATATATATATTTCATTGCTGAATGTTTATTTTGCTGTATTCTAATGTCACATTGACAACTGTCTAATGTCTAATGTTTTATAGATATATATATATATATATATATATATATATATATATATATATATATATATATATATATATATGGGTCTACTTTCATTCACTGAAAATTCACTTCATTGAATTTTTAACCACTCACACCAAATCGCTGAAAGCTAAAATCAATGAAAACTCATTTTACTGAATCACATTTCACTGAATGTAAGTACTGTTGGGCAAATAAAATGTATATGCCCCTTTTCTCCACTGTAGTGGGATCTTGGAGTTACTATATATAGTTAAGGGGATGTGGGGGGCATAGCCCCCCACCTACTTTTGGTTTTATATTGTTAACTTTTAAGGAAATGAGACTCAGAAATATAAAAGCTAAGTAGGTGGGGGGCTACCCCCCACCCCACCCAAACTATTTGTACTAACTCCAGGATCGCACTAAAGTGAGGAAAAGGGCATACACATTTTATTTGCCCAACAGTACTTACATCCAGTAAAATGTGATTCAGTGAAATGAGTTTTCAGTGATTTGAGCTTTCAGAAATTTTTTGAGGGTGAATTGAAATTCAGTGAAATCAGTTTTTAGTGAATGAAAGTAGACCCATATATCCAGTCATGAGTTATAGACTGAACTATGAAATGCCAAATATATAAGGGCACTTACAGTTTGCATTGTAAGTTTGGTACTGTGCACCTTTAAGGAGTACTTTTTAACACAGACTTTCATTTTTCAGTGATATTTAATCTGGGTTTTATGAATGGCTTCCTGGAGCAATCCTTTTGATTCATTTTTAGTAAAAAATGTAAAGTTGCAAGATTCCTATTAACTATTACATACTTGCAAATATCAAGAAATATGCTATTGGAATGAAATGAGAAAACGTTTTTCAGTCTAATGATAGAACAGCATTTGTTTTGCAGCCTAGGCTTTTATTTGTAGGATAACGAAACTAATGCATTTCTGTAAATGGAATCCCTTTAACCACTTCCTTTTTTTCAATTTAAGTAATACAGAAACTCTCAAAGAGAATTTCTGCAGCATAATGGAGGTTGGATTCAGCATATGGGTTCTTCTTTTTGTATTAAGTAAGTAGCTAGAAATTCTCTTAAATATATTGCAATTGTATTATTACAAATACAGTCTTCAGGTAGGAAGGGTTCTATATGTTTCAAGTTAATGAACTGCTACTAAGCTCAATTATTTTTATATCAAAATGATTTATTATTAATATAAACCAGTAATACAGGTTACTGTTATTCATGGATTTTTTTTAAAAACAAGACTTTAATATGCAATATATATATAGTTTGACTTTTTGATCTGATTAACATGTAAATTCACTATATACTCAATGAATTTTAACTTTGAAATCACTAAAAGTATTTTTCATCTGTCTTCATTTGCATTTTTATTAAAGTTTAATGTTTTAGATTGTGTGCCATTATAATTTTTAAGATGCAGTGTTGAAAAAAAAAATAATACTCAGTGTGCTGTTCATGTATATGTTATTATTCCAGGTGTATTTGGTGAAATAAACATAAACCAAATTCCAGATTATTCAGAAAAGCAACAGGGAGAGTCTGTTACAATGTCCTGTAAAGTCAGAGGAAGAGATGTAGATTATATATTCTGGCTGCGACAGTACAGAGGAAGGGACATTGAACATTTATTGGTCCAAAATATAAATAAAACTTATGTGCCACAAGAACTACAATCAAGATTCTTCCCATCATATAATAAGTCAGAAAATGCATTCCTTCTCAAAATTGAAAATCTGCAAATTGAAGATAGTGCTAGCATCTTCTGTGCCTGTGTTTATGGTTCAAGTCATGGAACATCTCTTCAGGTTTCAAGTAAGTCACTTGTAATGTAATTACAATTGCAGTTATATTCTGGGTTGATGAATGGAGAATCACAATTTCACACCTGGGGTAGCACTTATGTCCCTTATGGACAAGGGTAATCTGTAAGATACTCAAGGCATAGGCACAAACTCATGCTATCCTGTTGCCCCTAGGGCCATATATTGCTTAAAATTGGGTTATATTGGCTAGGATTGTAAGGGCTTTTAAGCGGTTAGCCTAGTAACCTCCAATGAACCTATGACCCTATACATATGTAGCAGTTGCCCATATTATAATTTTAAATGATGTGCTACATGAAAGACATTAAGACAACTGGCTAATATAAAGTATTCAGCTATGATAATCATCTTATTTATGATATATTTTACTAGATTTTTATTATTAAAGACATGCTATATTTTATGCACCCATTTAGTGTTAATGTGGCAATGCTGTCAAACACAGAACTCCTACAGCTTGCTTCTATATATAGATATTTATCCAACAGCATGCTGTCTTCAGAGCTGTCAGATTTAGTATCATATCGATGAAAATATACGGAGC